>NC_059541.1:4557954-4860984 GCF_905220415.1 Colias croceus | reverse complement strand
ATCATAGAGCAAATTAAAAACATCTATACATATAATAAAATCGTAGGAAAGTCAAAACTGTACATTGAATATTTTTTTAAAAGAATACATAATCCATGATCTATAATCGATATAGAAGCCAAAAACATAGTTTTTAGAATTTTTGTCTGTTTGTCTGTTTGTCTGTTTGTCTGTTTGTCTGTTTGTCTGTTTGTCTGTTTGTCTGTTTGTCTGTATGTATTTCCTTGCTAATCTCAGAAAGTACTGCATAGATTGACTTCAAATTTTGCATGAATATTACTAACAGGTCGGGTGAGGCTATAGGCTACATATTATCAAGCTATCACCTACGGGGGAGGAGCTGTGAACCTTTATTTTTCTTACGTATTCCGTGTATTACGACAGCGTACAATCTAAAGACTCATGTTTAAATGTTGGTTTCGAGTAAGCCATGCTATTATCTAGCTTTACAAAATAAAAACTATGTCATTTACGTAATTTGGGCAGAGAAACAGTTTAATGAATTTAGTAGTATAAAGACAAATTAGAAACAGCGCCATCTATTAAATGTTATAAAAATCAATTCAATTTACACGTTAACTATTGGAAATTAATAATCAAATGACGCATATATAAATGTTGTTTGACAATATCTATATTGACACTATAAAAATTATGCCATTTAAGTAACTTGGGAAGAGAAACATAGCTTAAAGAATGTAAGTTGTATAATGTTAATTTTGTAACAGCGCCATCTATGAGATTTCGTAAAAATCAAATCAATTTACATGTTAACACTACTGAACACAATGTTAAAAATTAATAATTTAAATATAATTATGTTATTTATTTATTTAACTCTTTAACCCATATCTTCCGTTCCCTATAAGATATATTTCGTGTAAATAATAAACTACATTTTTTTAAAGTGAGGGTAGATGTTTATTATTTTAAGTAAAAATAGACACCATTATCTACAGTTAATCTAATGATTGTGTTCCAAAGAGTATAATAATATATTGTTGTGTTCATTAGTTACAATTTTAAAAATCTTCGTGTTTTATAAATTTACTAGCTTACCGCCCGCGGCTTCGTCCGCTTTGTCTAAAACCTAATAAATTATGTACTAAAACCTTCCTCTTGAATCAGTCTATCTATTAAAAAAATCGCATCAAAATCTGTTGCGAAGTTTTAAAGATTTAAGCATACAAAGGGACATAGGGACACAGGGACACAGAAAGCGACTTTTTTCATACTATGTAGTGATATTTATAAAGCAATTGAATGCCATAAAACAAAAAATATCAAATGCAATCTTCGTGTTTTGTGAATTTTCACCATCATGCGTTCCCACAAAAGGTAAGTTGTTACTTACAGGTATTTATTGAAATGAAATGAAATGAAATGTATGATTCTTTTATTATTTTGAGGTGCATTGGGAACAGAAGTTTTTGATAAAATTTTATTTGTAAGTAGTTTTTTTTATAGATTTACAGTTAACTTTTGATTTTTTTATTTACAGATTCATTGCTAATAAAATTATATCGCCTTTGGAAGACGATTTCTGCTGATATTTTTACTAAACCACTTGAAAATTGATGATTTGATGATAAAGACAGTAGCAGCGAGGATTAAGTGGAAATTACTAATTAGTAATCATCCGCTTCGTCAATTTTTGACTGAAGTTAATGTCCAACGTCCAATGGTTCAATCATTGGAAGTATCTCGGGAAATTTTGGAGGATATTTTTCAGGAAGGAGAGGAGGGGTAGCCAACCACATATCAAACTACTACGTTTTAGTACCGAAAAAATTTTTATTGCCAAATGAAACGTAAATTTTGCACTCACAACTTTACAAGTAATGTTTTTATTTTGACTTTGCGGTTATCTGATTATAATATTTATCGTTATGGCTATCGACGTACCGACCGTACTGGGATCAGAGTAGGTACATGATATACAGTTCATCATCCAGGATTGCTTAGAGCATTTTCACACTGAAAAAGATGTTTTCTTTGAATCGTAGTTGCTTCATTTATTTATTTTTAATCATTTTACATAATATGTTTTATATTTTATAAATATATCGTAGTTGCTTCATTTATTTATTTTTAATCATTTTACATAATATGTTTTATATTTTATAAATATATCATTTTCATTATTTAAGTAGATAAAATAAATTATGTAACGGTTTTATAAGAAAACACATTATAGTTAGGCGACGGTGATTTCTTCCAGGCAAAAGATATTCATCAGCTCAATAAAATTGAACAGTATGTTAGTTATTCTTTAGATTCACAATTGTAATGAGCATTTCCGCATGCAAGTTGTATCGTAGTTTAGATATATCATAGTTTTTACATATTAAAGTTCCAACAAAACCCTCAAATTTTTTAGTAGAGTTGAGCAAGATAATTTGAAAAATGTGCCGTGTTAAGTATTATAGAAAAGGTTAGTTCGTTGGTAATTATTATTTCTTCTTCATTTACATGTTGTTAGTAAAAATAAACTTTAACTAACAGTCAAAGTAGTCAAAGTATAATATTGTAACATTCATTCATCATTTTTTGTATAGGCGATATTAACGTAGTATGTTCTTTTTGTAATGCTTTATAGTGTAGTAAGGCGAGTCGGCTTTCGTTTGAAGATACACCGGAACCTTTCACAAAATCACTACTTTTAGAGGAACATACTGTGCAATTAGCGTTTAGCTACTATTATGTATTCTGTGGTGCAATGTAAACTGTTATTAGACAATATTCGCTCTTATAGTAGTGCGTTTCAAATGATCCTTTGGTGCTCAATAATTATCAGAAGATCCGTTCATGCTTACTTTTAAGATACAAGGTCAAGTTTACCATTTGATAGGATCCCTTTTGCCTGAAGGCCAAGCTAAGTTTGTTTAAATATATTTTGTATTCGACTACAACGAATCGTGGAATACAAGAAATCAATATTTCTCAAATTTAAAACTGAACTCATTTCACAATTTTAGAACAGGTTAATTCGTATGTATGCAGTTTTAAATCGACATTAGAAGCTTTTCCTCAAGATGGTGATATCGGCACTCAGGAACTCCCTGGACGTGTTATAACGCCCAGGCCACAGTATTACAATTTTTCCTACAGTAGGGCGACGAATGTATTTTCGCATAGCAACGGAGGGGAACTCGCGGGGGGTCAAGTGACGCGGGCCACGTACCACAAACATGCTTAGTTTGTGGTATCGAGCGCGAAAGATAGTCATCGTGTTTTTAGTAAAGTTACTATGTAAACTAACGTAATTTAATACTTAGGTACATATTCTATAATGGTGTGCTCAAACTGTTAATCTACATTTAATTTAGATTATTATTTGATACTAAGTAATGTAGAATTTAAACCACATTCATGTTTTCTTCAGATTTTAAGATTTTCTTATCAGAGTGTTCAATTTTAATGTAGTTAAATTTTATAAGAGACAATAATTAAGAAAATTTTAAAATAAAGTGTCACGTATTTTTTTTAAACGACGAATGACGAAAAACGACCTAATCGCGGACGAAGTCGCGGGCAACAGCTAGTGATAAAATAAACAAATAAATATAAAACAAATCATATTTTCTCAAATTGAAAACACATGAATAAAAAGTCTAATACAAAACTCTGTAATAACAACATCTTTCATAATCGAATTAGAATACCACTAATATTTAAATAGGTATAGTAAAAACGAACGAAAAAATTGAACAAGAAGAGTGAAATAATGGATATAAAAGAGGAAAGTTTGCGTCACAAAGCCGCATGCGGGCCTCAGATATTGACAGTAAATTTCATTCATACGGCATTAGTGCCGCGCCATCAGATGCATACCGCAAACAATACTAGTGGCGAAACGGAAAGATATTTTATTTTTGCAAAGAGAAAAAAGTACCGGCAAGATATACCTATATTCATAGGGGAAGGAAAACTATTTATGCAAATATTTCAATCGAAACTGAAATCTGTTAGGTAATTTGGATAAGTCATATTTCGTAATGCGTGTCGGTTCATAAAATGCGTAATTTTCATAGAAATATAATATAAATTAGTATAATCGCAGTAAAATAACTGGATCATCTCAAGTCGACACGATATTTCTATTTGCATTCGTCACAATTCTTGTCATTACACAATAATGAATTCGACTAAAATCACAAAGTATATCCTCGGTCCCAAATTTATTAGCACAGTGAGACACAACAAAGTATGATTTATGTCAATATTATCCCATTATTTGTCGACATTTGTCGTTACAAAATACGAGTTATCTGTTGGAAATCCGGGGTATTCTTAAAGTTAAGCCAATATTTGGCAAGGCCGAGGCGACTTCCGCGAGTGAGCGGGTAATTTATCGACGGACAAACTGAAGTTTATCGAAAGGAGAATAACTTTATTATATACTGACCGGAACGGGGAGGTGGACACGCTTGCCGAAGGTACAATCACACACAAAAGGAGACCATTTTTTAAGTCTTGCGCTTACCTGGATTACTGATTCAAAGTAAATCTTTGTGTAAATAAAACTAGACTGCTATCAAACTAGTCTAGTCGATATTACATATTATTACTCTATTTTCAATGTTAAGGAATTATTATTATAAGTGTAGTTAACAATTTGCATTTAAATAATCTATATTACCTACAAATTTTATTTTAATTTTAATTACTAAAGAACTAAAGAGAAAATATTATTCTATTGCAATTGAATCAAAAACTTAACTCATTAAAATTAACAAAATAATCTTTGGAGCATACACTACCAAACATAAATACATATACTTAAATACTCTTACTCTCTTTCTTTCCAAATAACAAACCTTAAAAAAACACTTTGTCTTTAAGTAACAAATAAATTTATTTAAGATAATACTTTATACTTTTCGTAACAAGTGTACCGTTTTGCGTCGTACAATTTTTATAGAGTCAAAGGCATTTCTCCGGCACGATGAAATATGTCGCGTCCGTAGCTCGGCCTTCATTGTAAACACATTTCGGAAATCGTCCTCATACGTCCATACGCGGAAATTGTCCACGTTTTAGTAATTTTATTTTGTGAAACATGCGTTTTCTTTTGTAACAAACATTCCTTACATCCGCTGAACGATATGTAAGGGTTGTGTTCCTTTTATATTGCTATTATCATAAAGCGTTCAACACAACTTATGGTGCGTACTTTGTTATTGAAATCGTATTCACTTATATTTTGTTTGAATGTATTCAATAATTTTTGTAAGAAAAATCTTATTGAAAATTCTATTAGTTTGCCAAAAAAAACTCTGATTTATTTTTTAAATTGCTCTATTTTGAAGAAACACTACTCAAAGTACTAAAGTAAAAGAAAATTGCATTAACTCAAAAATACTTGGTCAAAACATATCTAAACAAAGATGCGCGTACAGATGAAAATGTCCAATAAAGTTTCATTTGATGTCCTCTTTCTAGTACAAAGCAGACCCTCCTTCAAATATGATACTGTCAAGACTGTTCGCTTCACTGAGCTTATTCGTAGTGACGCTTTTAACAAGTCGCAGGTTTGAAAGTAAATATGTACGTACGAAAATAAATAAGTTCATGGTATATTTTCCAACTAAAAAGAAAACCTTATTATAAATTAAAAATATTAAATAGTTCATTTTTTATTATACACGCATATTTACATACCTTTTTTGTAGACCTCTCCGAAATAATATAAGTAATAATAATATAAACAGATGATGTTATATTGTTATCCTAATGCTACACATGCTTGTTGTCGTAATAATACTCTATATTGTACTTAAGAATAAGCATTTAAGTAAAGTATTAGTATTAGTATACTTTGCTAAACTACTACTAAGTCGTCAGTGTTAAACATCGCAGAAATACTAACAAATTCCAAACAACTTTCCGTCCATTTCTGAAATATATTTTATATGAAAGTGATTTTATAATAATAAAGAATATAATGTCAACTCGTAAACTTATGTCGTCAGGCCAGTTTACCTCGTTTCTACAAAGAGTCGTTTAATGTTACAAAGTGGACTTCAGTCGAGGGTCCCGTCGCTCGGGGCGACGCTTCAACTGATCTCTTATGAAAATTTGGTTATGAGACTGTTTACTGTTCCTACGTACAATATATAGTGAAATAAAGGAAGTAATTTAAACAAAACCACAATATACTGTATAGATTTAACTATGAATATAAAAAAAATATTTAATGAAAACTCTATATTATTATAGGAATCACGTAATCAAGTAAAACTAATACTCGAAATTGAGAGAGTAAATATTAACAATAAACGGACATGAATATTGATTCCTAAATTTCAGAATTCATAATACTGAATGATACTTTTACTAGAAACAAACCTGTTTTGAATGTGTAATTTCTTAACCATTCGTTTTTCTAAAAATTTACACCCCTGCATAAATACAATAAACAATAATTACCCACTCGACAATGAACCAGTATTAAAAACGAGATACAAGCCAAAATTGAAAGGGAATGCAATTACAAACCAAAGACACGCTACACACACATGTGCAATCTATTCAGACGTTCGCACAGAATCATCTCCAACAATAAAGGCTCATAATCCATCGGCGATTTTTACTGCGACACGTAAATACGTTTTGGCTCGTTTCCGAGCTTACCGGAAAATATTACCCATTTCTTTTCATTTTTTCAGCGCTCGTGTATTTCATGGCTCGCTTTATGGCTACTTTTGTCATAGGTTTTAACTTTTGTTATGACTGTATTTAACTTGGCTACCGAAAATGTTTCAGGTAAATGTTTCATAAAACTGTTCAGTTGTTCACATATTAAATACATGTTATAAGACACTCATTTTGATTGGGCGAAGAATGTATCTATTGTTTTATTTTATTATTATGGTGTATTAATAAAAAAAAATCTATTACCAGTGTACTAATGATGTAGCTACACAAATATATACTTAAGTACAAAGTTTAAAAATCACTGTATAAGTTGTGTAGTAAATAAAGTTGATAATCAGTTTTATCTTTAATACAATTAAAACTACTGACTATGTTAGGCAGGTGTATAAATAAAGATATTAAAATTTTTCAACTACAGTATTGTAAGGAAGTGATTGCTAGAATGTGGGGTAATTTCATAGAATGTTAGCGAACAAGAAATACGGGGGCTCATAAACTTTTTTCACATATCCGATGATTTAGTTGGATACGAAGTAGAAACAATATAGAGCGTCAACACGTGTTAACAGTGCCATAACCGTGCGAGTTAACTGCCGAACTTAGGGCACTTTGTGAAATATGACGCAGTGTAGAACGACCCTTATCGCTTCACTTATTTTGTTTTATAGCATGCTAATATCAGTGTATCAACTCTTTACACTAGTTTACAGTGTTTTAAAGTATTTTATGTCATGCTGATGTTGACATTGGTGGGATTTTATTATAACTTGGCCAGCTTCGATAGAAAATCTGCTTGCTCTGATATAATATTGTGTGAACACTTAATTAAACTGATATCTTCTGCACTGTATTTGGAATTCATGGTAAAGAGGAAAGGTAGCAACGAGAAATGGGTTTTCTGTATTTTCTTTGAGGCTATTATATTATGCGAATGTTTTGTTACTGGTTGGAAAAGTAAAGTTGGTTTCGAGATTCCACATTTTCCATTGAAGAATTAGCAATATTGTATGAAAACTCTATTCTCTGAAAGAACTTTCACCACAGAATAAATGGCTTTATCTTAAAGACTTTAATGCAAATAAAGCAATAACTATAAATATCGACAATTTACTTTTACTTGGTAAATTTTAAAATTGCCTTACCTTTCCCTATAATCAAAACAATAAGGTTTCACGGAGTTTTAATATTTAACGGCGGTGAAAAAATTAAATGAAGAAAAGTGAGTGGTTTTTATAATTAGTCTCCAGGCGATGTCCGGCTTCTTGGAAACTTTGTCCATGGAATCCCGACCGGTGCTATTGTAATACGATCGTTTACCGCTCTATGCTAAGTTACTGAAATAACTAAGGTTTCATGTACCGGGTAAGATTATACAGATCTTAGCGTTGTTTGTTGTTGCTATGTGATGTTTATGTTACGTATTGGATTGGTATTTCGCATATTCGTATTAGATTATGTAAAGGTATGATCGTTTTATATATGTCGTGGTCATATCGTAGATTTGATCATTTCATCATGATATGAGTGGCCATTTCACGAAATGGTCGCATATCGTGAAATGGCCAATTTAGTTTGGCCACATCATGATGTGGTTTGGGCAGATCAATGATAAGAAATCGTTTCACGATATGGCCAATTAACGCACGGTTTTTTCATGAAATGACCAAAATTATTTGATCATATCGTAAAATAGTTACATTAATCGTTGGTAGAGGCGCTGCAAGCTCTGTGTTTATGTGATAAGATGGCGGCCGCTGGCGAAAATTAAATTATTCGCAGTTAAAAACTTCATAATTCGTTTAATAACAATATTATGAAGAAAGTCATAGCAAAGAATTTACGACGAAGAGGTACGAGTACTATGGAAAATGTGGATATCTTATATGAATTTAAGAAAAAATGCGACTTAAATAAAATAATTTAAGAAACTACTACTATATTATTATAATTGTTTGTTTTTTAAAAAGCGATCCGCTTCTGGCACTCGCCGGCCGCTGCCGCGGCACGCTCGCTTTGCTCGCTCGGCTCGTGCTTTGTTTATCAAAGTCTAACCTAACCTAACCTAATTGTTTTCTGTTGCAAAAACGATTCGCTTCTGGCATGCGCCGGCCGCTGCCGCGGCACTAACTTAAATGACATTAAACAAGTTTTTAGAATATAGTTATTCTGAAATTTTTTAATATTTTATGGACTCTTTATATTTTATACGATCTGGCCAAATGTGGATGACCAAATCGTGAAACGTTGACGATTTAACGATCTGATCAAACTATGTTGGCCATTTCACGATATGCGACCATTTCGTGAAATGGCCACTCATATCATGAAATGATCAAATCTACGATATGACCACGACATATATATTATTAAAAGATCCATTTTGAGTTTCACAAATTGCATATGATTTTTTTTGTTTTCAACCTATTCAGAAGTACAAAACATCGTCAGATTATAGTTTGCTACATTTAATTTTACTAATTGGGCTGACAAACATTTAAACATATGGGCTGACAAATTACATTTAACATAAAGTTATTATCTATTAAATTTAATTCGTCAGTCCAATATTAGCCAAGCCGTAAGCTTAATTTATCAACACAAATGTTACAATTTAGTAACTTACGCAAGTAAGCACTTAGTTATACGCCCGCGGCAGCCTCGCAACTTAGCGGCCCACCCTACCGCTAAACAAATTTGACAGCTTTAAGTTAGACCAAGTTTGTGTATATTCTGACAAAATTATTGCTTCTTCCACCAAATTATTTAATGAATTGTATTTCTTTGGGATAAGGGTGAATTTAGAATACTTCTCACCGTATGTTAGAAGGGACAATTTCGTATTATGTTTAAGTTTCGACGGTCTAGTTAGCATTGTAGTTACGTTGGATCAAGTTGTCGTGATTATTGAGGTGTTTCGTAAAGCGGTGGAAATTTTCATCTATTTACATGCTGAATATAATAAATGTAGAGCCTGTACCTACATAACATTGTACTCGTAAGGAAACAGACCTATAGCATATTATAATTAACTAGCTTTCCACCCGCGGCATCGCCCGCTAAAGAAAAACCCGCACAGTTCCCGTTCCCATGGGATTTCCGGGTTAAAACTTATCAGTTATCATATGTCCTTTTTCGGGTATCAAAATATCTTTATACCAAACATGCAAATTGGTTCAGTAGTTAAGGCGTGATTGAGTAACAGACAGACAGACAGAGTTACTTTCGCATTTATAATATTAGTATGGATTAATAAAAGTAGCAACTATCGATTCTAATAGAAGATACAAAAACATTGTAGCACTGGCGAATAAGTAAAACAGCCTATAATTAAAACTATTAAAACGAAAATGAAATGCGTAGCAGTAACTAAAGTAACGGATACTTCATCTATTAATTAATGATCGCATCATTTTCCGAAATGCAATAAAAAGCGCAAGATTAATTTGGATTTAAAATCCGCGAGTCGGAAGCTTTTAAATTCGCATATACAACATGTCACGGCAGCCGTTTTGCCTTTATCAATTACAGTGAGGACCCACGTCAAAAATATAAAGCAAAAAACTCCGGAACGATCGTTTAATATTTACTCGGGCATTAAGCATGCACTCGCTGTAACAAGAAGTTTGCTTTAGAACACACGACTCGAATGCGCCGTATTTACGTGGTTATTTTTAAAATAAGCGAATTAATTAAATGTTTACGTCATGCAATTAAGCTATTTGCGTTCATAATGAACGTGCTTGTAGAACATTATACGATATAGCTCTAATAGCACTGCAGCTAGCTTTTTCATGGATAATTTGAAAGGAAAAAGCGTAGCAAATGTGTGTTACTGTGTGTCTATATGTAAGGTGTTGATGATTGTATTTTTAATGCACCTTTTACATTTTTTTATATTTGAAATGAAAAGTTGTAAATTACTTAGTATTGTAAAACGAACCGTTATTACTTACATTTATGGATTAGGCATCTAATCTTATTACTATAGTTCCACAAACGAAGTAGAAACACAACCAATTTTCACTACGGCCGAGTATCTGGAGAGAGAAATCTGGATGTAGAGACATTCATAGAGAATTAGAGATTTATTCAAATTATTTATTTAAAAAAGAAAACTTATTCAATTAACTACAGAAGTAGTTATGTACCTATCACGATATGTTAATGTTAATGTGTTAATAACAGCTAATATTATATTTTGTACCAACCCATTACTCACATTAAAAACAAGAAAACAGTAGCCATATATAATATTTTGATCAGTATCCATTCCCTCTTGAGTCCGTAGCGATTTTCCGCTTTGACGAATTTGTCGGATAGTGCTTGAATGGGATTTTTCAATCCGTAGCTCTGGACGACACTTCAGCCTATTAAGTGGAAACTTGTGTAGTCGTGCGCACATTTTATTAAACTTTCGACTATATTGTATATTAACATCGACGAGAATTTCATATTCCCGTACGCACTTTTATATAAAAGTCCTTTCTTTAATTCAATATCGTCGAAAATAACTGGTTTGCATTTTTTGTTGTAACGTTTCCAAATTGGAGGTTTTTTGTTTTATAGTATCTATAGAAAATGTATTAAAGTATTGTAGTATATTGTGCTCTTTCTATACAAATGGATATTGAAGTTGAGTTAAATAAAAATTTGATAGGATCAATGCTTATTCAACATATTAAACAGCAAGCATCTGTTAAGTCTTTGTTCTCGCCAGCTACGAACATAAATGTTTTCAATAAAGTATACATTTCCGTTCATGTTTTAATGAAAACTGCCTTTCACCAAGCAAAATGCAATCCGGCCACATTTTGAAATAAAATTTTAATATATTTAATTACAAGTGGCTTAACAAATGAAAAATATTTGCTCATTTGCAGGCGAACACGATAAATTGTAAATTACTTGGAAATGTGCGTTTTGAAGGCCCGACGAGTTTAAATTTTAAAATGGTGGCACAACAGTGGAAATGAAATTCACAGGCAAATAATGAGGGGCGAATTAAAAATGCAAAAATTGATTAATGGACCGTTGTCGAGCAAATATGTACTTAATAAGTATGAGTCATTGTGGACTGTGTTTTGTCGCAGACTTTGTTTGAGTTCAGGCATTTACAGCCCCTGTTCCAAACCGAACTTACTGGCCGGACGTCACGTTCTGTTTTCCATTATTTAAAACGATGTTATTGAACTTTATCATTACTTTCGATGGTGGAAGAAAATTTATGAGCCTCTTATGAGAATGAAGCAAGTTCTGAAGCTATAAAATTATATATATTATTTTTAATGATAATATGATATAAGTTATCATACTGTTTATGAGCACATTGTCTAATATAACACAAATTTTATTATCTAACTCATCTCATATTGATAATAGGAAGCTTGTTAACAATACCTTCTTATATTTTTAATACTTTTACAAGTAACTTGTAGAAAATAACACACTATTATCTAACTAAAAAATACCGACCCACCAAACAACTTTGTATTTCGTAATATTTGTCATCATAGTCAACATCAACTACAGAACAAATTTATAATTTAGGTAGCAATATTTATAGGTTGAAATACTTAGTGGACATTCTCTTCTCTGCATTATGAAATTAGAATTAAATTATAAAAAAAATAATTATATATCAAAGTTGCTAATATTGCCGTAAATCACTTATTGTATGCGACGTTTATAGAAACGCTACGCTACGGGTCTACGTGAATTAAAGAAATCTATTTACGACTAGCTTCCGCCCGCGACTCCGTCCGCGCGGATGTCGGTCTTCGCGTGGATGGTTTATTTCTCCATTTAGAGTAGGTACCTACCTCTGACAATAACATCTTATAAATATCTATTGGACCCAATTCCCAAATACGGCTAGGCCTATAATAATACGCAACGTCTATGGATAAAACTGAAAAATTAAGATTAATTTTTTTCTACGTATTTTTCCAGGATAAAAAGTATCCTATTTTACGCCCAGGATAATAAGGTATAATTATACCAAGTTTCATCGAAATCGAACCGCTAGTTTTCACGTGATGCCTTCACATACAGACAGACAGACAGACAGACAGACAGACAGACAGACAGACAGACAAAAATTTTTTTAATCACATATTTGGGCTTGGTATCGATCCAGTAACACCCCCTGCTATTTATTTTTTCAATATTTTCAATGTACAGAATTGACCCTTGTACAGATTTATTATAATATGTATAGATTCACTGTCATGGATAGCAATATTTGAACTTATTTATTCTACTTTGCCATTATTTAATAAGTAAGGAACTCTATAAAGTATAAACTAGTTACTTTAAAGCATGCACGGGTTTCTTATAAACCAATGACACGTCCGCACTCGCAATACCTTAATTAACAGGTTATTCCACAGAAGCAATCATATCAATCACAGCGTTACTATTACCCGTTACATTAACAGCAGCAAAGTAAACCGCACGGAATCGCGTGCCAAATGCATATTAGGTGTCATAACAACACAGCCTTCACTCTAGATGCATTTTATACGGTGCCATTTCGCTTCGAGATCGGGACGATAACGCTCCGCCATGCAACAGTACCACTAAGCACCGTAAACCCGTGAATTATTAATCTTTTTATCGAAACCGGTTTGAATTTAACATGCCTCGCTTCATGAAATTTTTAATAAATCGCCTTTTAAATTTATTAGAGTGACTATTCTGTAACACGATTGTTGTACAGTATCGCTTTAATGGACGTAATGTAATGGATTATGTTATGATTGTTTTATTTATATGAATAAGTGGATACTTTTGCTGAAATGGTTTCCATTTCGTCTAGACTGAATCTAATATATCGTTGATATGATTCCTCTTTACTTACAAACACCTCGTCTTAAAAGTTTTGTTAAGTTAACAAACTCAATATATTCACGTGCGAAACGGCTCTAACTTGGCTCTAACATTCGTTGGTCAATGGTCATGTTTATTATAACAATACGCTCGACAATAATGCATGCGTAAATTAATAACACAATAAAATCAATGGAATAATTCAGTATCCAAATTATTTTTACATGTAAACAGAATTGTTCTCATAAATCAATGTAAAAAGTAAATTACCTCTCCGCAACCCTTTTAGAAGGAAGGAAAGCAATGTTGGCGCAACGAACAAATTCGCTAATTTTATCTCCACTGAATAAAGATATATTAGTGGTCTGGACAAAGATAAAGGAATAAATTGTGGACGCGATAAATCAGTAAAGGCTGGCCTTAATTACTCGACTGCTGGTACTGCACTGAGAATAATATTCGTACATAGAAACATAAAATTTGTATAAGTGTGTTTGTTTTTGTGCGACATTGCATTTGTCTTTCGTTGAGATAAAAAAAATGTATGTACGATGTGTATAAGTAATCTTTGATTTATTATATAATAGGAAACAATGTATTTAAGAATTTATAATAAAAACATTTTTCAAGGCGAATATTAGATCATGATATGTGTTAATTTATACATCTAAATGAATTAGCAAATTATTCGTAAAACACAATTTTACTACATGCTCATTCGATATCACACTGATTATTCCAATATACTTCTAAATTCACGCAGCGTAGCTACCTACTTGCGTTCTAAATTGATAAAAGAAAAGCTTGTTGTGTTTCTAACTTTATCAAAGGGTTGCGCTTTGCCTGGAGCCGAGCCCTAAATAAAGTCAATTATTGCTACTTAAGTGATTTCAAACTGAACATAATATATTTCCGTAACTTGCTCTCATGAATTTACAAGTTTTAATATTTGCTATTTCGAGGACACCTTTTTTTTTTTTCTCTGAGCTAATTATGGAAAAGAAATCCACTAGCAGCTATATAGTTAGAAACGAAAAATACAGTACTTATAATTGTGAATTTTTAACATTATAATTAAATTTGTGAATTTTATCAGAAAAAAATGGAAAGCATAAAGTTTCCAGTTAGGTATAACATATATTTTTGTGAACTCTGTTATTAAAATTACTCTTTACAAAACAAACTATCATATTTTTCTTTTCTAAATAATAACGATATTTTAAACTATACAACTTTAAATTTAAGATAGTTGCAATAATAACAAAGTGTACATTTAGAAAAATGGATATTTAAATTCAGTAAAGAAAATATGTACCAAAATATACTTGTTAATTAACTTTGTTTCATTATATCCAAATACCATTTTATTTACGGAAGAAAAACGAAACAAGTTTATTTAAGATAGAAACGTGACGTTCACCCTAATTAGCAATCTGCACTTAGGGCTCTGCTAACTCGTGCGAGCCTTCGTCAAATTCAGACGGCCTAGGTTGTCTACACTCGGTTTACAGTGGGTATTTATAGGTAATATTCATAGTATAATAAAGGGGAATGTGATTGATTCAGATAATATATTTGTTTTGACCTTGGGATAAGTAGGTAAGGATCTACTTAATGTTTATCTAAACATTCGCCTACTCAGGACTCTGCTAACTCGTGCGTGCCTCCGTCAAATTCAGACGGCCTAGGTTGTCTACACTCGGTTGACAGTCTGGCTATTTATAACTAATATTGATAATGGTGTAATGAGAACTGTATTTGATGTGATTGAGTTAGAATTAATTTGTTTTGATCGGGGAAAAACATGCGCTGTATGTAAACATGCTCTGTTTGCTTCAATATAAAACGATGATTCTTAAAGCTTGAAAAAATCGAGAAATATAATAATGAAACTTGAAAAGTATCTAAACAAATGGAATAAATTTTATGGGATGACATTGTTAACGAAGGATTCAGTCAAAAATTTCCTTATTCCAAATACGCTTGAGCTAAATAAATCTATCTGTTCTAATTACTGTTTTCATACGATGTAAACAAGAAAATCCACACATTAAAAAAAAATTGATTGTATTCAACCCTATCCCGCATAGGAGACATCCAAGCACACAGAAAAATGGTACATACAGTCAAGTGGGCGGTTAGCACGCGCCAGAGATTCGCAACCTCGCTTTGATTCGCAAGAGCCACGAGTGTTATTTTAATTATAAACATCATTTATCGTAATTAGCGTTCTTGTGCTTGTTACCGACAAACGAGCACTTTGAATACGCCACAATTAAGGTGAAATGCCGAGAGCTTGCGTACGGGACGACTAAAAGCTTTGTAGTTTGACATTATTTTTAAAATGTTGATTTAATTGTATTTAATAAGTAAGATTTTACGTGTCATTTTAAGCTAGATTATTTTCTGTTAAATAAAGAATTAGTTGTTCCAACTTATCATTAAATTGCAAGTATTTTTTTCACAATATTGATTAAATTGTTACGCGAGGAGAAAAATAAGGTCTTGACATCATATTTTGAAACAAAAAAGCTTTATGTACAAAGCAGTAACTGTAAAAAAGAATATTACATATAGGTAGGTACGTTCTTATAAATAATCACAGGTAAAATCGTTTTAACAAAATATTTTCCAAAAAATTGGCTGTAGAAACCCAAAAATAATTCGTAAAGCAAATTCCGTCTGGTGCTATTGTGCTGTATGCAATCAATACAAGGATCATTAATTGTGATATCGAATGTTCCGCAGTGGTGTTTGTTTGCTAATTAGCCGTTGCTAAATAGGCAATTTGATCGGTTATTGCATGCCCCATCGCGTAGCATCATGCGATTTTATGTTATGCAGCATTGAAGATAATGTACGAAGGTAAATTCTGACATGTGACTTACCGATTTTTTATGCATGATTTCACTTTCTTGTAAGTTGGAATGTTTAAAAAGTAAGCGTATAAAAAGGTATTCTTTTTAATAAATTTGATATAATTTTAAAATTGAAATTAATACTTCGTATTCGATAAAAACATATTGTTTCGATTTTTAAAATAAAGAAATATATATGCATAATAACATCAAAACATTTATTAAACTTGCAAACTTACTACGATATAAAACTTAATGAAAATGGTCTTTACTACGAAACATAACCTACAAAAGTTTTCTTTTGTAGTTTACCTACGTACACGGCGATAGAACCTAGAGCCATTAAGATAAGCGTGAATAAGGCGGTTTTCGACCGACCCTATATCGCATAACATAAAATTAACGGCTCGACATTATGTACCCAGCTTTATGGATAAAAGCTACGACTTTATATAAGTTGAACATGTGCAACATGCAGAGCTTACGAGCTGAAGTGTGCTTCAAGTAATATTTTAATTGAAGTACGTTTAAATATAACGTTTTCTCGTATTCATTAATATTTTTCCATCTACTCTTTTCATACTTTTATTTTTATAATGTGTGTTTACATTACTTGTAGGTACTCCAAACATGCAAAAAAAGTTTAAAGAAATTGAATTTAATGTTTTGCACACATAGTAAATTTAGTGAGTCGATTCTATATACATAAAATACTTTACCATACATCTAAAATACAGGAAAGCACACGATAGGCTCATTACTATACAAAAATCACAATTCCATATAAATCTGAACATTAATTAAACCATTTTAATTAAGGTGTAAAAATGGCCATTATCTCGGTCTATTTGCGTAGCAGTCGCGGTGTTGAACATAAATCAAGCCAGGAGACAATGCTAATGCTGCGGAATTAAAAAATACTTTGGGAGCCCACTCTGAAATAAAAGACTTAGCGCAATCTTTGCAGACGGTTAATGAATTACTTTTGCTAATTTTTCTTTAGGGCAGGATTGGGAGCAGGGTTGTGATAATATTTTACACATTTTTTGTTCTGCATCTGAAATTTAAACTTGGCCATTTACCTATGTGGTAATTATAATTATAGTAGAGTCTTTTCATGACATATCATAACTAAAATAAAAGAGCGTATTCATCTGCCTTTAATTTATTTATTTATAAATCTCATTAAAGATATGAATTTCCTGCAGCTTAAAATAATAGACCTAAGTTTCTTCTTAATATTCTTCCGTCATAAGTACCTCTCTGTAGCGAAATAAATTGTTGGTAGACAATATTATGATGCATACCCGAGCTGCATGGCCCCTGTTGACATCTTAATTAATCACCGCAGATTAAATGTAAAATACGACCGCCGATAGCAAGATACTTTTATTTTTATAATTAAATGAATTATTTACCCTAGACATTTGTTTGGTAAAAGGAGCTATAAGTCATTGGTTTATGTTCCTTTTGCTATGTGATTTTTATTATTCATGTTACTACAACAATTAATTTCCTGTATGTAATTTAATTTATAATAATATCTAGTATCAAATTAAACAATATATTGTATTTAAATCAATACTTAAGCACAGAATTCCTATAACGTAATCGAACCTAACAGAATTACTCAGAATGCTTAATAAGTCTCTTTCCAAACCAAGTGATTTTTAAACTAATATCATCTACCTAGGTATCTAGAAATCAATATAAATTATGCAAAGGAAACAAAGTGTAACCTGGCTCGTATAGCCTAAAGGCTAAAACTCTTGGCTTGAAATATTTATCAGACGCAAGAAGTTCTAATGAGCAGCATCAATCATGAGAATACGGATGACGAGAGATTCATCCCCCGTGGCGTCCCGCTGCCAACTGAGGAGCAATCGGGTAGGCGGGGCGTATTTATACGTAGCCCCGCCCACACGAAGCCACGCCTCTGCTGGATGAAAAACCTGACAGGTGGGAGGAGCGTCCCTCTAAAGTATCGTCGCTATGGACACTTTATCAAGTAATTTGTTAACTTCAATGTCGATTAAAATTTATTCCAAACGTTAATTTCAGGAGGATGAATTATTTTAACGTTTAACTTTTATTTAATAAAATTAATGTGGTGTTTTGGAGAAGGTATTATAAAAAATAAATACGGTTAAATAAAATGTTTTGAAAAGATTTAATCTTCATAATACTCACGTGAATGATTCTTAACATTTCGAGCGTTCATTAAGAATACTGGCAAATGTATAAAAGATTGCTAAGAAATAAGTTTTATTTAAAATATAAAAAAGTTAAAATGGTCTTCACTATTCACACACAAAATAGAAATGTTATTTAAAACATGCAACTCTTTTTGTACTCTTTTCTAAAGATGTTAAAAGTTTTATTGTTATCAAAGCAGTACCCGACTGAGATGTTACAAGAATGTCTTTGAGCAAATCGCTGGCATAGTCGCGCCAAGCATACTTTACGTCAGGTATTTAACTCAAATAATTAAGGGTAAATCTTTACAATTAATTAATCCTGAGATTGTCAACGAGGGTACAGCATGCATTGGAATCCTTTGAAAATGAAGACGATGCTTGAGGAATTTATTAGCATTTTGTTTTTCTTGTTTGTAAAATAATGGAAATAACATTGTAATAAACTTTTAGAAAAAAATTCCAAATTATAAATTGTTTGTCTATAGGTAAGTACCTATATTTCGAAGTGAATTAAATAACTCGCCATGTTATTCCACTCGTACATGCCATAATAATACCTATATCAAACCTGATCCGCACATATTTGAAGAAAACATTAACAATATTTGAAGGAAACATAAACATTATTTTTGGTCATGAAATGAAAACATGAAAATCAAATTGTAACATTTTTTGAATTTCTTGTAAAGTAATAGGGCAGCGAAAGTAATCATAAAGACTTTATAATTAAAAAAAAAGGGAAAACAATGATTCCATGTTTACCACTTTTATGTTTTTAATAAAAGTTGAAAGCTTGTTCTTTGAGACTTTCAATATGTTTGTTGTATTTTTTGAGATCTAACTACAAATGGAAAGAAACAAAACCTTTATAGGTACTCACTCTGTTGATCACTTTAGAACACCTTGTTGTCCGTCTGTCTATCTCTCTGTCTGTCAAGACCCGTTTTCTCAGGAACACATTGAGGTGAAATTTATACCTATCAAATACCTACTCAGGTCCACAAAAATCAAACTTCCATCGCAATTAAACTTCAAAAGATACAGCAGTTTATACTGAAAATTTTTGACATGCGCAAGAGTATCAAAAATCCAAACCAAGAGTGTACTTTTCGTCAACACTCAACATAAAATCTTAAAATGTGTGGTGGAAGGTGCGAAGCAATGCTTTATAGCGCAGTTAAAGAAATAAATTGTGAAAAGCATGTCATATTTAAAGTAAAGCATATAATAAAAAATAAGTTTGTACAGAACCCTCGGTGCGCGATTCCGACATGCACTTGGCTGGTTTTATTTTATTTAATGATCAATAGATCCTAGCCAAATTAAATAAAGATGTAAGAGTACTGATGTCGGATATTTACGTAGTCATAAATTGTTATGATTCTTGACATTGGTCAAGAAAAAAACTTATGAACGAAAAAAACGCTCTTCCGCATATTACGGTGCAATTAGACCAAACGAACATAGAGCTAGAGCTAGAGCAAGAGCATTATTTCGTGATCTTTAACCGACTTCAAAAAAAAGGAGGAGGTTATCAATTCGGCCGGTATTTTTTTTTTTTTTTATGTATGTACACCGATTACTCCGAGGTTTCTGAACCGATTTACGTGATTCTTTTTTTGTTCGATGCGGGATGGTGTCGAATTGGTCCCATAAAAATTTTATTCGGATAAGCCCAGTAGTTTTTATTTTATGAGCATTTTTGTCTGTAGGTATTTGTAAATTTTGCAAGTGCAAGTTTGAAGTCGGTTGTTTTTAACGCAGTTATCACTTGTTTAGTGTTAACGAAAACTCGTATTCGTATTAGCATATTGCATAGAATCTTTTCGAACACAGTAAGAACAACGAAATAATGCTCTGCGCCTGTTTGTAAACTAACTAAAATAACTACTACCTATTTGACATGGTGGGGTAAGGATGAGCATTCGCTCGTTTGATCTAAATGCACCGTTAGTAGTAGGTAGTACTTACCTATTGACTGATATATTTTTTTACTCTTTCATTCATTTATCCAGTATAAAATATTGCAGCACACAATTAAATGAACATTGACCACCCATCTCCTGAACTACTGATAATTTTACCTCAGGAAATGGGGTATTTGCACCTATAGATATCTGTTTATTCTATATTTTCTAGTTATAAGAACCTACATACAATAAATAAAAGTAACTTTATTAAACTCTCAAAAAAATTCATGTTCTCTTCTCACATAATACAATTCTTGAACCTATTTCACATAAAAATACTCTCCAAGTCACTCAATACTGGTCATAATAGACCTACTAAGATGTTAGCTGCATCTGTTATCAGCTTAGTAAGCTAATTGTACGCTAATCAGTCGTTAATTATATCGTGCGAGTCGCGCGTGACGTCATTATGCGAATCCGTGCACAATCTGCACTGCACTGTCATGTCCCACTTAATGTAATTTGTCATGTCGTTGTAATTGTCGCATCTAGTTTGATCAGCCATTCGACTATTGTCTTGTTTCATCATCGATAACTAGAGAATTTGTAGTGCCGTGAGTGACATGCCGATTTACCATTGGAATATCGATCTTGGAATACTGACACGATTTGTTATACGAAAATATGTGTGCATATTATTGCAGTATATTGCTTTATGTATACTGTAATGAATAAAGTTAATCAAGGGGAAAATTTTCGATCACTAATGTTTTTAACATGAAAACCTAAGAATCAACATACCTAATAGGTACCAATATCAAACTCTCACGCAACGAATAAAAACCTAAAAACTCCACCTCGCTCGCTCAAACTAGTTTTATGTAACATAAAAGCTGAAAATCGAAATCAATTAGAAGACATGGAATTGAACAGACAATCGGATAGTGTTATGAGCACTAATTCATTAGCGGGCGTCATTCGGTAACCCGATAGCGCGTCATTTGTGAGCGCCGTCAATCGCGTGTGATTAGCGTGATGTGATCGCGCATTAATTGTTCAGTACTGCACATGCGAACTGGGATTATATACCGATATATTTCCCTTTTATACGTTTCGCTATTATCACTGTTATATACGTTATACAGTCAGTATCAAGACTTTTCCTGATATTGTCACTTTTTAATAGAGTTATAAAATTAACGGTACCATCAAAATTGTTCGATTGTTATATTGGTAACGTTGGTACTCACCACCACCATTACATATAGGTACTCACCTATATGTTAAACATTTTGCCCTTTTTGTAATTACTGAATTAAAATACTTATTACATTGAACTCCTTTGATCTCTCAACACGTTTAAATATAATAAGCGATAAGGCTGCATTTTTCCATTAAATATTTGTTTTATCACAGGATATATAAGTAGGTATATAATATTATAGTCAACGTAATAAAAGCGTTTTTTATGTCACTCCATATCAAAACAGCTAATATTGTTCCTTTAGGTTGTTTATACCAATCGAAAAGCGATGCTCCCTTAACCCTATCAAACTATGAACTATTGGGACCATAAAAAATCGTCATAAAGCCAGTAAGCGAAGCGCAACCTGCAAATAAACGCAGCGTTTGATCGTAAAACTGTCGGATTGAATTGTTTCAGGTGACCGGACTACGGATCGGCTCCCTGTAAACGACGGCCATATTCCCTTTCGAGATTTAATTAATTCTACACTACTGTTTAATGGAACTGTGATACACTGGCGGTAAATGTGTAGGTACACCCATTAATTTTGCATTCACACATTTTTAGGAAATGTTCTAGAATCCTGTTAAAATATAATATTGCCAGAATATTGACGCCAAAAATGAATTAAAAAATGATCTTTTTTGAGTAGAAAAACAATTTTTACTTGGTTATACTTAACGTTACTCGTACGGAGTTTTTCAGGAGTAGCTAAATGGGCAATCCTATTAAAAAAATTAAGTGTTGTATTTAATTTGTATCATTTAAGTTCATAAAAACATTAAGTGGTTTCGTGCTTGTATATTCAATTAATTGTTTAGTTATTTGAAAATTTTATCAACAAACAAAATAATATTTTTAAACTAGCGCATAAAACAACTTATCCACCAATTTTACGGCGATCGTTTAAACCGCGCATCAATTGCTAGCCCAAAAATAACATAAAACAAAGGGGCTTACGGTATATATGAATTCAGGTGCAGGTAGGGTTCATGTGGGCATTAATAATGATAAATTTGAGTCATTAATTCGTGAGGATTAGTCGCGCAAGCGAGTGCGCGCCGCCGATAACCAAATATTAACTCAATTACTAACGAGACGCCCGCTCGCCATTCAAATGTCTGCTAATCCCTTCGTTGTAAAGCCGCCTGGTATTAGCAATGGTCACTCCTCTTAGGGGATTCTATCTTTGTTTTTTTCTGCACGTTTTTGCGTTCCATTTCGTTGTAAGACTTAAAAACTTTTTGAAATGAGCTGAAATTTGTGTTTTGCGATTTAAAATTTACAAGAAAATACTTTAAGGTAAGTATAGATAAATTAATTAAAGTTGCCTACTTCAAAATGAAATGAAGGAGAGGTATGCCATTTTACTATATGAAACAAAAATTAATGACATTATGGCTCTACAATTTTTGTCTTCGCTTAAATATTTTACGTATAAGTTGTTTCTAATAAATATTTAAATAAATTCTCGTAGACAAAATAAATAAAAAAAGAAAGGAAATAAAGTTTCCCATCTTATGTATCGTTGACTGTTCTCGTACTTTAAGTCAATTAAAAATAAGTAGGCGATATTAATCAAATCACGTCGTAATATATTCTATTGAGCTGAATTATAAACGTTTAATTATGTACTAATAATTTATTTGCAAGTGGCTTATCCATTAGCGATATCGATACACAATCAACCACAGTGGTACTCATATTATCCATTACTCGTAATATGTAATTGTTAATTAACTAATTCAATTAATTGCATCCAATCACAGGGACAAATGCTTTGTTAGCTGTGACAGATTAGTCTACGAATAACGATCTAATACTGGATAAGCATAATCTGATGTTATTACATGACAACATTTAAGTAAACAGGACCATGGGCGTAGCTAGCCATGGGCTCAAGGTGGGGCAACAATAAAAAAATAATATGTAACTAGCAACTGTATGTACCCAAAGTCATATCCAGGTCTTCGAACCTCAAATGCCGGTGGCACGGCCGCCGGCTGTGCCGCCGGCATTTGCGAAGGCATTTGCGAAGGCATTTGCGAAGGCATTTGCGAAGGCATTTGCGAAGGCATTTGCGAAGGCATTTGCGAAGGCATTTGCGAAGGCATTTGCGAAGGCATTTGCGAAGGCATTTGCGAAGGCATTTGCGAAGGCATTTGCGAAGGCATTTGCGAAGGCATTTGCGAAGGCATTTGCGAAGGCATTTGCGAAGGCATTTGCGAAGGCATTTGCGAAGGCATTTGCGAAGGCATTTGCGAAGGCATTTGCGAAGGCATTTGCGAAGGCATTTGCGAAGGCATTTGCGAAGGCATTTGCGAAGGCATTTGCGAAGGCATTTGCGAAGGCATTTGCGAAGGCATTTGCGAAGGCATTTGCGAAGGCATTTGCGAAGGCATTTGCGAAGGCATTTGCGAAGGCATTTGCGAAGGCATTTGCGAAGGCATTTGCGAAGGCATTTGCGAAGGCATTTGCGAAGGCATTTGCGAAGGCATTTGCGAAGGCATTTGCGAAGGCATTTGCGAAGGCATTTGCGAAGGCATTTGCGAAGGCATTTGCGAAGGCATTTGCGAAGGCATTTGCGAAGGCATTTGCGAAGGCATTTGCGAAGGCATTTGCGAAGGCATTTGCGCAGGCATTTGCTAAGGCATCTGCGAAGGCATTTGCGAAGGCATTTGCGAAGGCATTTGCGAAAGCATTTGCGAACGCATTTGCGAACGCATTTGCGAACGCATTTGCGAACGCATTTCCGAACGCATTTGCGAACGCATTTGCGAAGGCATTTGCGAAGGCAGAGACATTCGCGATTATGTTAAATGTTATAGAAGAAAATTAAAAAATAATTGATAGTATCTCTCTTGGTCGATGACTATTGTTTAATACTGTGGTTAAATAGCAATACCTAGATTCTTCACTTCAATAATTCGAATGCACGTCTTTCGCTGTATGACCGTAAGATATCTATGATCCAGAAAATTCAAATATGAATAAATAATATTTTTAAATGTACCATAATGTTTTAAATGTTTTAAAAATGAATGTATGTTTATTTAAAGCGCCTTTTAATTTACTGAGAAAATGTAAAGACCAAGGAAGATGAGCATTTTTGTACAAAAACCATACAATTCAAATTGTGCTCTTGCGCACACAGCTACTGTTATTAGCGCTATTGTAAGTAATATTGTGTTTACTAGTTAGTATAGGTATTAATTTAGAACATAATCAGGAAATGCATATTTAGAGGAGAAGTATAACTTAAAGTTGTATAACTTGAAAAATATTCTTAACATCTCTACTACAATTAAATTTCAAAACTTTAAATTATTAATGGGTGAGTTAATTAAAAACCGTATGTTATTCCATAAAGATGTAGTTTTCTAATGGTTTGTTATTGAGTTTAAATAAGGGAACTAAAATTTAATTTAATTTATTAATGATATAAATTACTTAAGGATATTAAAACTTAACACTGATTAACTCTATTTTCTTATTTCTTATAAATTGTTATTCACACAAAATAAAAAGCAGCATTATCCATTAGGATAATTTATTAACGGTTACAGCCTAGGTACAGGTATTTACAGCTGACAGCTGACGAGACAACCCGTCACAGTGCACAGTGCACTGTGACGGGCATCTATCATCGTAATTACCTATTGGATATTAATTACCGACGGAGTAATACGTAAACGGTTATCATTTTAGTTCGAATATATATTGTTGATAGTTATGGAATAGAGAATAAGCTTATAAGTGAAATTTAATTCTCAAGATCATAAATAATAGCACGGAGTCATACATACATGATACATAAAATAGGGTGTACTAAATAGGTATCATGAAATATACGCAAACAAATAAAGTGATATTACAACTTCTTCATAACACGCGCGTACATTTGAATGTCCCTTGATTCGTAAGCCTTTAACAATCGGCTAATTTCGCCTTTATTCATTAAACAAACGTACCCGACCGAAAGCAAACTTAATCCAATCCGCGAATGAAACGAAGTAAGACGTTGACTCAAACAAATTATTTGACATAATGTCGTTAATTAGAAACCCTCCTTTGTAACTGAGGGTAGGGTAATTAGGTTCGGATGCTCTGAATGGGCCCTTTTTCTGCTCGTTACGGCTAAAACAAAGGAGCAAAGAAGTAAACAGACCTTATTCAGGCAAGAATTTGCATTGGAAGTTGATAATGAATGGAATTGAATGTATTCTAGTTGCTAAACAACTGAAACAGACTTTAAGGGTAAGTTTTATACATGATGATATATTGATGATGATATATTTTACAACTAGCGAGGAGTGAAGCTTTAAAATTTAAATAATTCTTTTTCTATGTTCACTCTATAGTCTAATCTATGAATTAATCCTCTTATATGACGATTGTATACGGACAATATACAATTATAAGTTGTCCATAAAAATTGCGATTGCAAAGTAAATGAGAATCTATTGCGACGTAATTCATCAAGAAACCATAATGAAACCTCAGAAATTAAAACATTTAATGTGGCGAAAATTTTTATTTTTGTTCAAGGAAAATCGTCGTAATTGTAACGTCATGTTGATTCATATCTTTCCGAAGTTCAGCGAAGAAAAATATTGGCTCTTGGCGTCGGTTACGAGTCTCCCCTCTAGGTTTAATTGCACCACCATTGTTCTGCTTGATTTGATTGTGTATCTCTCTTTAGGGTACAATCATAATAACGAGCTTAAAGCCAAACTTGGATGTGCATTCGAAAGAACGAGCGAAATAATTGTAATTAAACTTTCAAAAGTTATTTTACAACGAATGATTCACGTGTTTTAGAAACCATTGAAATTGAACGTCCGTTTCAAATTACGTCAAACCTTGGTTATGAGCGTTTAAGCAATAATACAATTAATGGAATTTTAAGATCTTGTAGTAATAACGTTGTTAATATTATATTATATTACGTTTTGCATTCAGTAACTTTATATAAGCTACTTTTCGATTTTTCGTTAAAAGCAAGCTTCCGAATATCAGTAAACAATGATCCAGCTAGTGTCACTTTGTTTCCTAAAACTCAAATAAAATTCATTTTGTTTTGGATATTTGTAGTCGTATATTTAACATATAATCAATAAATACTTGCATCTAATAATATACAATCACATACATCGAATAGATTAATAAATATTGTATTTAGACTCAAACATGCAATACTTAGGCATATAGAGTGGCATGTCATGTACACTCTTTCCTTGACAATTTCAACAAACAACAACTTGCTCCTAATTGTGTTTGCGATTCCTTTAGAAATCTCTTTTGACTCGACTACAATAATTGCGAAAACTCGTTTTGAAACGACGTTAAATACGACCGAATTTCAGATAATTAACTCAGATTACGGTCTCAGCGTATAATTCGCTTTTGTTGCAGAAAATTTGAAGAAAGACAATTTAACACAATATTCATGGAAATATACACAGGGCAATGTAAATACATTTGTCGCATTGTAAAATTATATTATAGAACGAGAGGTTTTTGTCATCAAACGGAATATTATTTATTCCTCAAATTTTAAGTTGCTTATAATTGTTTAAGAATTCAAATCGTATGCACGTCATTGCAAATTGCATTAATTAATTTTTATTTTAAAACAGATACACAAAGTAAATTTCAATTTGTTTTCATGATATTAAATGTTGTGAAAACAATAGTTCAACCACCGTGAAAAAATTCAATATCGGGTAACTTAAAGCCCATGCAAATTCAGAAAAATCTATTATAATCTGCATCGCACACTGCTGGACGCTCTTTTCATTCGATGCCTTTTGTTGGCGGATTCAATTAAGTTTACATCGGCGCCGAGGTCAGTTAATAAAAACCGAAGCCTACAAAAATTGGCGCGTAAATCAAATTCAATAAAGTGCGGCACACAATAGTGTGGGACAGAGCATCGGAAAATGACGCCGTCAAACAATGACTACCTGCCAAGCGAGCCTATCAACTTTATGTTGCGAACTACGTGTTTATTTCATTTGAGAAAAATATGGTCGTGTATTTAATTATAGGAATTCTCTTTGTTCGAAATACGTATAACATTTTGTTTCTCAATCAGTTATTTTCATATTATTTATATAGCATTACTGTTTCATCGTATGGAATATCAAACGAAAAGGTACCTACTCTATTTATCAAATCAGTCCGACATCTTGAAGTCTATACGCATTAGCTATTTGCCATAACTACACTGATTGGAATGAGAGTCACCCTTTCACATTAAGAATTCCCGTCTACCTTTCCACGTTCCCGAATTAATCGCCCGAGAGCCTCTGTCTATTAAAGTTTCTTCGCAAGTTGTTTAAGAGGCTCAACTCCCTTAAAACTCTGCAGATAATGTTAAACATTCATTTAAGTGCGCAGGGTCCGCCCAACTTCCGAATCGTCGTATAAATCTTCTAATTCTTCAACCGTTTAATATTCATATCACCTTCGCGTCGTAGCTATACTGTATGATAAAGAAAACTTTCAGTGAACTCGCTAAAATTCCCCTTTGAATCTTTTATTGCTGTAGAGTTAAACGCCTTCATGATCGTCGCTTCGAAGGTAGAAAATGTTCGTTTTAATGTTACATAGTAGACGTATACTGTGCACATAGTAACCAATACCACCTAAACCCGCGACTTCGTGCAAAGATTCAAATTTATATTAAATTCTTCAAAATAAATTATTGCCTTAATGTTGCCTATAGTCACATAAATAGTTTCATTAAAATCAGTCCAGAAGGTACTTATTGCGTGAAACCTGGACAACACACAGTCCTCCATAATTTTAATTTTTATTATTTATTTAAACGGAATAAAAGCTAATCTTCTTCTTTGTCATTGATTTATTTAATAGATATCTGCTTAGAATATTACTTACAGAAAATGGGAGTTAAAAAAATTAAGTTATTCAATTTAGATCCACTAAAAAAGAGTCGAAAATATTCGCTAAATGTTTTATGCATTTACCCAATTTCAAAACAGAAAAGACGTGGAGCCGGCATGTAGAATTGCGCCCGCCCAAGTCGTGTTCGCAGTCTTTTAAAATAAACGGCTCTTTTTACATTCTTAGCATATTTTTCAAACGGCGACGGCACTCAGAGCGTATTAATACGCGTCCTTAAACACCCCTACATGAATAATTAGATGTTTTAGGGATTCATCCTCCATCTTATCTGTAAAACACGCGTTTAAATTTGCAAACTCATTCTTTTTGCGTTATAGAGGATAATACGTCTTAGCTCGGTTACGATTCTGATTAATGTCTTTGGCTGGAGTCGCGGCAACTTTGTTAGAGATAGCGGTGAATAAAGAGAAGTGATTCGGCTAATTTGATTTTTATGCCAAGGTATAAAACATGGATAGGACCTTTAGGATATATTTAGTTACCATGTTGCAGTAAAAAAAATATGTAT
This sequence comes from Colias croceus, assembly GCF_905220415.1. Classification (NCBI taxonomy): domain Eukaryota; kingdom Metazoa; phylum Arthropoda; class Insecta; order Lepidoptera; family Pieridae; genus Colias; species Colias croceus. The sequence continues at coordinate 4,831,846 of NC_059541.1, read as the reverse complement.
AAGCTTTATTAAGCTAGGTAATATTTGACCTAAAAGAAAAAAGTTTTAGATACAAGTCGTCCTAATAATATATCGGTCAATTAAGGAAAGCTGGCATGTTCACAGTACTCACACTTATGCAATTTCACTTACAGTATGTTCAAAAATAAATGCTACTCTAGTTTCATTTTAGACTTGAACTGTAAAATGGGTGCGTTGTAGATAAATATATTATGCAAATATAATTATGAAAGCTCTCATAATTTACCTGTAAAATTATACTTTAAAAGTAAGTAAATCAATTGATGAAGTTAATTATTTATTCTAATAATAATCGATTGGATAAAAGTATTAATAATCATTCAATTATCAAATAATAATTAAATTTCAGGTCATAAAAACAATACAAATAACACGTGCGCTCACTCCCAACACACGGATGGTTGTTTTGATAATGATTTAAATAACGGACGTCTTCTGCAGTTGCGGAGCAGTCTTGTCCTGACTTTAGTCGAGTAAAGATATCTAAGAAATATTATGTTTGTAGTAAGTACGTAATACCTACCAATACGCGCTAACAAATATGTGTTACATGTTTATTGTATAATTTTCACACTATTGGTTTTAAACTCAAACTCAAACATTTATACAATTAGACTTCTTCTAGAAGCACTTTTGAATCGTCTTAGCAGTTTAACAGTTTTAACATTTACCACCAATTCAGAGAGCAGTATCTATAGAGAAGAAGAAGAATCTATTTAATCATACCTAATCGTAATCTTCTACTTCACTGAAACTTTCATCGCTCGAAGAACTCGCCGTCAGTAAATGAGTCAGTGTAATTATCTACTTTTGGTTCTAATTGAATATATTTTTCCTCATGTTCTCGCGTCTTTCTCCAAACGTCACTAAACATATCCAGACTAATATGGCATTTGCTTCCTTTCTAAATAATTCTTCCACAGTTTTCAAGTTAAAGTTCACATTTTGTGATGCTACTTTCCCTTTAATTATGCCCCATAGTAACTCTATTGGGTTGAGTTCTGGATGGTATGGTGGAACGCGCAATACACTATGTCCATGATCTTTGAGGATTGCATCAAGTAAAAATTGTGTATAGTTTGGCTTATTTTTTTTAATAATGTGATAACTCTGATTATTAATTAGTAATTTGATTTTTGAAAAAAAAAATGCCGATTTTAGTCAAAATTTATATTTTTCTAACAAGATCCTTATCATCCAAATTTCCACCTTGGTGAGAAAAATTGACATTTCTAATGAAAATGAACAAAAAATTAAATGATTTTATTAAATACTGTAAAATAGTCTATAATTTTTTCCATTTACTGTATCACAAAATTCTTCATAGATTTTTAGATATTCGTACTACACCAATTACATCACCCTGTCTTATAAACAATTGCAAAATATGACACATACATAGGCCGGGAGATACTGACACAAAATTTCGGGTCATTTGTAACAGAATGGCGGTTCTACAGAGGTCTTATTACGCAATGACTAAAAGAAAAATGATGGTCAGAACGCTGGTACCGGCGGACTAGTCGCGTGGGCGTTAGTCGAACTCGTCGTATAAATAGCGAAAGTCAAACGATTTGTAACACAAAAATTTTAGAATTTACCGATAGCCCATAAAAAAGATGTAGTCCGCCGGTACCAGCGTTCTGACCATCATTTTTCTTTTTGTCATTGCGTACTAAGACCCTTCTAGACCGCCATCCTGTTACAAATGACCCGAAATTTTGTGTCAGTATCTCCCGGCCTAACATGTGCAATGTGTAAATGTGTTGACGTTCCAGCTCTTCTTAATATATCAATAGTCATAAAAAAATTAAATTACATTATACAATTGCATAAACAATAGGAAAAAAGTATTTAATACAAAATTTAAGCGTGAATTGCTTATAAACATTTATGAGAAAATTATATTCTTCTTTCAAAATAAATTTTGACAGTTATCGTATGCCAAAAAAGACATGGTGGATTTTCTGAATAAATTCTATCAATAAATCCTGAATATTTAAAATATGCGTAAAAGTTTGGCATTCTTATTGGCTGGTAAGATTTCGTTTCCCAATTCATGTATTAATTTGTTATTATGTAAAACACAAATGTCTCTTTAATTTTCAGCATTATTTGTGCAAAATGTGGTCTCGGAAGGTGAAATTGAAATCAAACGAGGGACATATCCCTATATGGTAATATCACTAATGTCTTCTTGAAAATTAGAGGAAATTATTAAGCATGCCTATAATATTTCTATGTTATTCTAGGCGTTCATATACTATCCGGATGACTCCGTAGTAGACAAGAATGGAGATCGAATTACTCGTGCCGGTATCTTGGTAAAACCAGATTGGTTAATTACATCGTCGTTAGAGACCGATGTTCCTCTATCCTTTCCAAAGAAAACTCTTGTTGCTAGACTTGGAAGTGTGGCTATTGATAAACATTTCACTATTAACGAAGACGAGGATGAACAGGAGAGCGAAGTAAAAACAAAAATATTTCAACTGTTTTTAAATACAATTGAAAGCTATGCTAAACTCGACTTTATTTGTAGGTAATACAGATCATCCGACCCTACAACTTTAGTGCCATTGAATGGTGGTATAGTGATATTTCCCTGTTAAAGACCCTAGTACCATTTAATATTACTACGTCAGTTGCAATCACGTCAATTTCACCGAAGCGAACATTTACTGAGAAAGAATGTGTTATACTTGTATATGCGGTAAAATCTATTTATTTTAAACAATTTTTTATGATATTCAAATCATGTATTTAATATTTAAACTACTTTTTAGAGAAAGAATACAAATATAACGGAAGATAGGTTCCTTATCCAAATTCCTGTTGACATCGTTCCGCCGACATTAGAACATTGTGGAAGTCACTTCAGACAGAATACGATGATTTGTGCTATGGACATTGATGATAAGAAAAATACGTCCTATTCAAGCAATTTCTGTCGCGTTAGTAACTTTTTTTAAGAGAAAAATATGAAAGGCAATTTGTTTGTAAATTTAATCTATTTTTTTCTTAAATTTTAGGGTAATAGTGGGGGACCACTTTTATGTGACAGTGATGTATATGGGTTGCAAACGTACAGTGATGGTTGTCAAGAACCACATCTTTATCAACTATTCTCTGGTTGGACTGATTTTATATCATGTGGCATACAAGACATTTGCGGAGAGAAACAATGCGCTAAAGTGTGCACAGTCATAAACAAGGATACTGATAAATATGCGCAAAACATTGTATCTACTACTTCTGAAAAAGCTAAGTCAGAATCTACTACAGTTGTAGTGACTAGACCGTTCGAAGCCGAAGATATTATTTTGACAGAAGAAAGTAGTCCTGCCAGGCCCACTGCGACTACTACAAAGGATGACGAGATAACTACTTCAACGCATTCTAGTACTAAGGATTTACCCGTTGAAAGCTCAACTACGTCATCTACATCTGCACCTGATAAGAGTAATGATGATGAAGACGCGAGACGGTCTAATGTGGAAGCTCAGCAAGAACCAGTGAAGAAAGTTAAAAGTTCTTCCACAATTATCATACCATTTCCAGTCTTTCATACTTTGCCGTTTATCTGGACGATAATGTCGTTTATTTAAGTTTTCAATATCTATCAAATATAATTTTATGTTCAGGAAGTAATGTTTAACTTTTTGTTTGTGAAAGCACATGCATATGGAAAATAAATGTATTTTATAACAAATCGATATTTTATTTCATAGGAAATTAAACTATTTCCTAGAACCTTAAATGAGTACAATATGTAGGAGTATTTTCTCAATACGGTCTGGAAACTTGATAATGCTATTAGAGCAAACTGCGGAGGCGTTAAGCCTGCAACCTTACTTAATTCTACTTATTCTCAAAACTTTGACGCTACAGCCAGACCGGAACATCTTGCTCCAAATATTGCCGCTTGAATTTCCTTGTTCTTAGTTCAAACATATTTTTAATTGCGATCAATATATAGCATTTTTAACTAAAGTAGCAGTAATCGGAGAATTTCGAATTACATAATCTGTCTACAATCTGGTGTGTACAATAACTTTGTAACTAATATCTAATTTATTTAGTTTTCTTGGTTTTATTTTAAATAAATATTTAATAGGTACCTCATTATAAAAGAGTTACAATTATGTCTTATAAGTTATAATTAGATGCAATGAATCGCTAACTAGAGTGAGTTTTTTGTCTAAATTATAATTTACCAAAATCTCCACATAAATGCCAAATGGTTATATATTGTGGTTCTAACTTCTAACAGTTCTAACGCTGAACTCTTTCCCAAAACGAGTATTTTCTTATTGAATTTTTTAAAATTTTCCTTCGAAATGTATCTTATTACGATTCGATGCGTTTAAGTTCCGAAAGAAGCTCGCATTGGGAACTGTTATGCATATTTTAAAGCCAAATTTACTTACGGCAAACTCAACGTACCGAATGAAAATTCAACTTGAATTTTTCTGTAAGAACTTTCAAATGTTTTTATGTTCGACACAAGATAAAATTGATCATCGATATATTCTGAAATAAATGTGTCTTACAACTAGGTATTTTAATGTTTCACTTTAAATCTGAGTATAAAATTATTTCATACATATTTAGTTATCTCTAACCTATTATCTAAAAACCGCTGTTATAACATCACATTTCATACCCATATCATAAATATTATAACTTGCATTACATAAACTTAGTGTGTACTAGCCACCCACAATAAAACATTACTCACACGAAAACTAAAGCGCCTGTTTTGCTTCCTGAGCAATTTTCTTTATACCATACTTTGTCCATAAAATTCTAAGCTGAACAAAATTTAAGCAATCTACTTAATGTAATGAGTTAACAAACAAAAGAAATTAATTCAACAATCTCATAAAAAGGAATAAGCAGTTCATAAAACTTTTAATAATTAAAACTCGAATAAAAATAAGAGATGCTGCCCAGATAATACCATTTCTGTGAAGCTTTTGTACTCTTTCGGTTTCGCTGTATACGCAGAGGACGAAATGTGATTTCATTCTTTGTTAGGGGTCTTTTTAATTGGTCACGACGCGGAACCATTTCCAAGGATAAATCCCTGACTGGAGGCAGGAGGGTGAATAACTGAAAACTGTCGTTAACTCATCTTGTCTGGACATTAACTGTAAATGCTAAACAAGATATTAAAATAATGATTGTGGCTCTTTTGGGAGTTTTTTATTTTTCTGTTTATGTATCTGTGCATATACTAATTACTTACCTTTAAGCTTTGGCCATTCGTTTGTCACATGGAGAAAACTACGGGCAAATACTTTTTTTTAATTTAGCATAACAGACAGTCAGAATTTCACTTTTAACTTCTGGCTTTTACGTGAGTATTATACATTTAGAAATTGAAGACTTTTTACGCGATTTACCCGTAACCACGCTCGCTGTAAAGTGTTCGAAACGTCGAGAAAATAATATAAATAATATCACGTTTAAAATCCGTTAAGAAGTCTTTAATTTCTTAATATCGTATGGATTTAAAAAAGTTGTAAATCGAGAGACAAGCAATTACAGTACTCCTAAACTGATAGTGCGCATAGAAAAATTCGTCACCGTTCGGCAACTGTCATATTCCCCGAGCCCCCGAAGACGATATGTATATAGTGTGGTTAAATGTATTTTCTTCATGCATAGTTTATTAGATTAGTTTCATTGTGATTTTATAGTAAAAGAGATAAGTAACGAAATTTGTTTCGATAATTTAATGTAAGTTGATAGCGATGATAAGCCACATGTTTGCCAATATATTATGTTTGTTGTATTGATTTACTTGGAAAATTCTATACTTAGAAGTTAGAACTATTAAAGTGTCTTACTGAAACTGGCGTAATGATGGATGTATGAAAGGTTAAAATAAAACAAAGTTTATATTAAAAAAAAATATTTTCAAACACTGGTTTACATTTAAATTGTGAAATCGAATCATTAAAACCTCAGTCCAAAGGATTTACAGAATCAGGGATTATCTCCATTTCTGATATCGTAGAATGATCAGAACTTTCATTAAGCTCTTATTAATTTTCACTTTCCCCATTGCTATCTGCCACCTGTGTAAATAATCATTTTACCGGAAAATTCAACTTTGAAACAAAACTAAGAAGGGTATTTAACAGCAGCTCTATATAATTCCATACAGAGATAATACGTGCGGTCACCACCAATATATAAAGACGACTGACGGATTTTTGAATTTTTTGACTGACAGGCTACCGTCACCTATCGCCTGAATTGTTTTCGATTGTGTATGACTCTGAATTGACGCCTATTTTTTTTTGAACAAGGTGCAAGATGCAAGTGCATTGTTTAGGGCACTTACGATTCAATGATTCGGGGTGATTCGGGTGTTTCTGGAAATACGATAATTAGCGTAGATCTGCATGCGCATTATTAATTTTGGATTATCTATGAATTTTACAGACTTATGAATAATCAATTAACTTTGTCACTGATTGCAGTGACAAAGTTAATTGATTATTCATAAGTCTGAGGTGAAAGGTAAATTACGTTAATAATTAAAGATTGTTATTTAAAATTAAAAAGTTGGCAAGCAAATCGGTATAAGTAGAGCGTTATATTAGAAATTGATTAGTTAGGTAATGTGCAGGAAAACTAGGCCATAATTATAGCAAAATACAACAATAAATTCGATCAAAGAATAACGGAATCGTCAAATCTGTTGCGTCTGTAGGCAATTTTCAATCTCTTTCCCATTTATGGCAGTAATAAAGCGACCGGGAAAAGTCAACAATCAATTTTGTATTTCAATTTATTCCCAACCATCTAAGTTGGTGCGGTGATAAGAAAAAGAAAAACGCGTTCATTGAAAACGGAAATTATTGCAAGAAGCCATCAGTGGTGTGCGCTCGGCTTCCTACGTTGTTTATTTTTTTATTTCCACTTTTTGTGTCATAAGGTTTCAAATTTTTAATTGTGCCGTGTCGGCCCATGCCATTTCTATGCACCTCATTGTACAGTTCATGGTTGAGGAAGCAGTGTTCACGAAATTAGTCAAGCGTCTCGATTTTATTTGATTACTCATTCGACAACCCTTCGGATGGACGGCGTTTAGCGATCAAACGTGTGCCTGTGCCTACCCATATAGTGTTTAATTTTTATATTTAAATATGCAAAAAGAATTAAACAAGCTATAGGTACTTATAATTCATATACACATATAATTTTGCCTTGAATTATTATTATATTACATAATGATTCAATTGGAAAGGGTTAAAACAAAAATAAATAATACATGAAAACAATTAAAACATGAATCATAAAAAGGAGAGTAATAAATTTGCATGTATTTTATAGTTTCTCAGAAATGTAGAGCTTTTTCGAGTTAGGTACTATCGCTTTGTTTACCGTCGAAATTAAAGATGGTATCGATAACAATTCTATCAAAGTGCGTTAGGCCGACAAAGAGGGCCGGGTGAAAGGAAATTGGGGTGATTTTTCTCTTCTTTTCACCTCACTCGTGGCCACCAATATTCACTGGTGAATATTCACTGTTATATATGTCGCAGTCATCGTGTTGAAACTGCTATTTGATTGAATGACTAGCGCCTTTATTGATTTCTTAAGATGACGGCGACATATTTAACATATCTAACATTCAGGTTTTAGAAATAAATTAACTAAGCAATATTATGTATGAAAGGTAGGCTCATATAAAAAATCGGGAAAATACCTCATTTAATTTTGAAATCTCCTTATATTCTCGAGACATATTGTGTGCTTTATATAGAAATTTCAAAGGTTTATATACTATATACAAATGAAACAAAATAATAGTTTGAACAAAATTTTTATTCATCTACGTCTTTGGTCATATCATTGGTTAGGAGCCTGACATGTTCATATACACAATGTGTATTCACACAAGATAGTAACATCTCTTATTTAATTGGGAATGCATTATATTCACCTAATTAAATGCGGAAATATCGCTAAGTAACTAATTTGAACTATTTAGAATAATTATGAATTTTAAATTTTATCAACATGTACCATTTTTCTATGATTTAATATTACATATTATACACCAATTCATTATTATAAATTACAATAATCTACTTAGCATAGGAATATTATTTACATAAATAATACAAACATTATAACAATGTTTAGTAAACTTAACAGTTATTATACAATTATAATTACAAAAAATAACAATGTTGCTAGCGGGTAAGGCATAAAATAAATTTTATTATATGGCCAGGCCAAAAATAAAAAAAATATAAACAAAAATAACAAATTCATGTTGATGGCATTAGTATAGGGAAAACTATTCGTATTTATGGCGGTCTTAGCGCAAAAAAATGAAAATTCCTTCAATACTAGGATTTTTCTCTATCCTGGGGAAAGTTGAAACTGATGTTCACAATCCTGATACTTTAAAAACAGCAGAGAATAAAATGTATAATATATAAAGCTAAGGTTTTCTAAATTGTGCCATCGTAACTGTGTCTTTGCACTATAAGTTAGTGATTTAGTAAACAATGATTTGATGGTATGATTTGACCCTATAATGCGGTCTATAGAATATTAACATTGAGGTATAAGGGCACCCTATTTACGAAAACCCAAGCTTAACTGCCTTATTAATTACAAATTGTATGGATTACTTTAGTAGAAAATTTACACATATAGTTTTAATAAGTAACATAGTCTTTCACCCGCTGTTCATCTACACTTTACATGTAACATTTATTTTATTCTAATACAATTGCCTTATGAGATCACCTTAACAAACAGACTAAATACATTTCAATATAACCAATAATCTATCTAATATAATATATTGGCGAATTAAAAATGAATATAAGTTTTGGCATTTTGCTCTTTGTTCTATAACACGAAAGTTTCGATAAGTGCGTAAAACGCGAGTATGTCACTACACAGACTTTACGGCACAAGAGTTTATTTAGTATGCACTGCAGCTTCCGAAGTGAAGTGCAGAATTACGGTTGATACTTGGCATACATGGGTAAGCCTCACACTCGATAATCTCAGCTGGACGCAGAGAGCCCCAGGGGCTTGAGGTGCGGGGGAGCAGCGAAGGGGGCCGGAGACGACCCCGACATGTTGTTGTTAAGATCACCAGAACGACTGGACCCGTTCATCAGTCCACTCATTGCACTGCTTGTCTGTTAAAAGATAAAATATATTAACACCAAATAAAAGGTGTGTCACAACTCAAAACCCTAATCAGTCGGTTGTTTCATGACTCTCATATAAACCAAACGAGTTGTCTAACACCACAGTTGATTTGGACACGAGTTATGGTAACAAAATATGTTGCATATCACATTAATCCTTGCTTCTATATTGATTTTCTTAATAATTAATAACCAACAAGATAATATATTGGTCATTTATCAATAAAATTCTTGTCTGAAAACACTTTTAAAATTCATTTTACAGTCAGTAATGTCAATGCGAAAATGTTGCAAGGTGTGTATAAAGTTAGATAAACAATATGCTTACCGGTGGTGGAGGCAAGTGTGTAGTCTGTCGCTTGAGATGCGCCAGCGGCGGCGGGTTATAGGCCATGTTTGCGAACACTAACCTCTCTTCATAGTCGTATTCGCAAAGGATTTTATTCTCGCAGAGGTAGAATCTGTCACCCACGCAAAATCTACGACAAAATAATTACTTGTTAGAAAAATTATTAAACATTTATATGAACACTTGAATAAACCATATTTTTATCCACGGTTTTCCGAATACAAAATATGTACAACAAACCAATTTATTAATTCCAGAAATCTCTTTAACTGTTCGAATAAAACTCATTGAAATCCTTTCCAGGAATTCGAAACATATGAAACATTTTTCGTAAAATTAGCATCAGAGTTCATTCATAATTACAAACAGAATATATGCTTTTATATAATTAAACATAAAAACTTGTATGATACAAACTAAATTGTATATTTAATGTGTTACGAGTTTATTATTAATTACAAATTTAGTACGAGTTTATTACTATTTTGAACATGAAAACGCTACTTAATTGTTCATTAGAGAGAATTGCACTATTTTACAAATATGTATCTAATACACAGTTTCTTTGAGGCATGGATTCAGTAGGTATGGTAAAATTTAACTAAAGGTATATACGATACAACGACTAAGCTTGTAAAAACCATTAAGATGATATCGCAGGTTTATCATTGTTTTACGGGGTGCCAGAAAACCCACCGAAAACGTCTTGGAAATAAAATTTACCGTTGCCGTAGGAAAGGTCAACGCGAAGGAGGTACGATAACGTCACGCGAGCGCATCCCTCAATGTGGCAAACAAAGGCATCCTTCGAGTCGGCAGTCGCCAGTGGCCGTCCGGAACCGCCGGTGATAACACCAAACCTTATCTCCCTTCCCACCCCTCCCCGCGTCTTTCCGCACCCCGCAGTGCCGACCACCCTGCCAACTCTTTTGTTTCACTTGTCACAAAAATTAAGCGCAATAGCTCGGCTACAAATGTCTCTTTTTTAAAGGGCCAATTTCCACCGCAACTCAGTCGATTTCGCCGCTCTTAATTAACTTTATTTCCTGTTCTCTCCGTTCCCGACTTTTGTTTTTGGGGGTTGTCCTTTTTATTTTGCTATTTTTTGTCTGCAGTCGCGTAATGGAAAAGATGTAGAACGAAATTTTAATGACTGGACTCAAGTTAGGCTTTGTGTATCGCGCCATTGTGTCGCGGCAGCTTTGGCAGTTGACGATTTATCTAATCGGACGTAACTTAAATTAAGTTAATTATTTTTCTATTATGAACGCATCGAAAAATGATGATGTACAGTTCTACGTTTCTACAATATTGTACGACACAAAATGACCTGACTTGTTAAATCTGAATTAGAAGTGTCCTCGGATAAAGTTAAATAAGTTAGATAACGATCAATTACATAACAAAGGTAGCAAGAAATTCTAGAAAAAAGTATATTTAAATCACATAGAAGCTAAATTTAATCGTATGTTAACATTTGATTAAAATAACTAATAAGCCGGAGTTGTGATATTGATAAACGTCACGTCCTCATCAGAAGGATGCGACGCAGTAGCGGCAGCGGCGCGATAGCCCGACTCCGGCCGCGGGCGCGCCGTCAGATTGGTACTAAATTATTTAACCGTTTAGCGATATTCGCCGTGATACCTGCCGGCCTCGCTGCCATCGGACAGCCCGCAAATTGGATTCAGATTTCTGTCGGCCGTGGAAATAGAATTGTATGTGATATTTAATACCCGTTGCTCCATATTGTTAGGTAAACACGTGCAGATATTGAAGTGTACACGCGTATGTCTAAATTTTTCCAATAGTTTGAAATGAAAGGCTTTTACAAAGAATTACATTTTTACGAAATAAATGGGCACGTGCGTTTTATGTTTAATTTTCTATTCAAAATGGATTTGTGATTCTAGATAGGCAAGTACAAATATTATTTTTATTTATAGCGATAAACGTATATCCTAAATAATTTTATTTCTTTAACCTATGTCCTATACTAAACTGACTGACTCTCCTTTCAATGTACAGTAAAACATCAAAAGATACCTGGCAGAGTTTTAAAAAATGTACATTATGTTAATAAGTTATTGAAAGAAATATTTATTTTAATGTTTTGTATGAATGATACTACATATTAAAAAGACTCTTCAATATTATATATTCCCACTCACCTACATATCAAAAAGCTAGTATAGTGTATTTCAAAGGCAATAGACGTCTCCTAAAACATGCGCAATATTGTTTCGTACTAAAACCATTAAAATGCATACACAATTTGGGAAAGATGTCACTCGAGATCTACAAACACGGGAAAGGTCCACCAGTGACGTATAAACCATTCAGAGAAGCTCCAATCTTCGCGACCTTTCTATTATTTAAGCGAACAGACCGGCGAAGATTGCTCTTCTTCTAAAACCTTATTCAAAATTCAATCTTACACGTATTGCAAAGTAAAAGACAATGTACCTACTGAAAGTTCTAGTTGTATTGGATTGTAATGTTTCAGTAATTTTTTATACAAGGTTAAAAAAGATTTGATTACTCCATTATTCATATAAAATACGTTAAATAAGTTCCACCATTTCAACATTAGTCGGTATTGCAAATCAATAAAACTTTAATCTCTTTGCTTAATATTACCTAATAACTGTAACTCTAACATATTTAATATCAAGCCATAGATACCGATTTATAATCTGTCATAGCTCCGCAATATTACAGACTACATATCATTTTATCTGTATCAATTACAGCTTATATATCCATTAGACGTAGTCTAGTTTAATAAATATGCATACGTTCCCAACAAACATTAGTATACCTGCAAGGGAATATTAAGCCGTCGTTTATTGCATCACACTAGACTCGTATCGATAACTTCATCAATAAGTTCGCTCTTTGAGCTAGACAGATCATCGCTCACCGTTTGATAACCGAGTTGAGAGCGCCGGGGAAATCAAAGAGTTTATCTTTGTTTACCAATACAGACTATAATTTCTGTTTTGTATACCTAGCGACGGAACAACGCTGAATAAAACAATGTGTATAAGAGAGTCAATCTGTTTGCTAACAACTGTTTTATAAATCTGAAAATAAGCATATTACATTTTTGCTTTGCAATAATCTAATATCTTTATTAACTCGTACAGAAACTTTGCGCCAACATAAAATTGTTTCCTCAACCAAAATGATTTACGCCGTGCACATAAACAATCGCAAGTCTTTAAAAAGCGTTTCTTTATTCCGTGTAGCTTTCTTATGTAGCGGAAAATTTAATCGCGCTCTTTGTTTGGTGTCCGTGAGTTGAATAAACCATACAAAGTTTTCGCTCAACAATATACCTGTCCCTTTCGTTCATCACATTATTCTGAATATTTTATCTCGCTTATAAAAGAAGTCTCGTAGTGGACTTGTGTTCAATATAGCTACGTCCCCGTTCAATTTTCAGGAGCGCAATCGCTTTTGACAGGTGAGAAAATTAAGTGAGTGTGCTCCGTAAGGCTTCCGCTAGGACAATAGGCTTAGATGCTCCGATAGTTTTTAATAACGTGTCCCATGGAGATTGTGAAGATATTGTCTTAGGTAGAGTCAATCGGCTACTTTATCGTAATATGTGATGTTTCAATTTTAAAGAATAGCTGATGACTGATGGCACAATACACAACGTGAACGTAGAATTTAGGAATTGAATCTTCTTTTATTGAAATATAGATATCGCAGAGCCAGCAAAAATATCATAATAATACAATTACCTGTGATTGCATTGTTGACAAGCAAAGCATTCCAGATGATAGACATTGCTGCGCGCACGCATCACCATCTCGAAAGCAGGGATCACTTTATTGCACGCAGCACAATAACCCGTGTTGCCGAATAGCCTGATGACAAACATGATTATGATAATTATGAAGTTATATGTATTAGTATCGTAATTCAATGAAATAAGAATGTACAACCCTGCGTCACACCTAAATAGCAACGTGATGCTATGTTATACCTAACTACCAAATCTGTGATTTACACTCTGAAGTAGCGAAAAATTTAATTAATTATGAAAGTAAAGCAAAATGTAAACAACCATTTAAATAAAACGTAAAACGTAAGAAACAATATCAAATTCAACATTTTGCACAAAATAACAGAAATAAACATAATCTTATTACCTAGGTTCTAAACGATTTACCTAATTCACTCCTAGATTGACAGTGTACATTTCTGACTTGACAATAGGTACATGTTTTGCGACAATTATCTCAAAATAAATCATAGTTTTGAAATAGTTAATTCCAAGTTGTAATATTCTTACCTACCAGTATCTGTTCAAACCAAATACAGCAACTTTGTTCGCTATCATAAAGTCAGTATGTCTTTCCATTCTATAATTTGCATGCTATTTAAAGCCTCATCTTCTGGAACCGTAAATAAGCAATACTTAAATCCTAATTAGTATAGACTTGTATCTGTGATTGAACTTCTTATATGTATTATGTAGCCATCAGCCATGTTAACATTGATGCGATTGTTAACTAATGTTTACTAATTTGTAAAGATACAAAATTACACAATACTTTCAGAAAAAAAAGACGGGTTGCACTCCGGGAGTGCCGGCAGAAGTGAAAACTTGATTATTAACGTTCAGCATGTTTGATATTTTGGAATGGTATCCGTCTTACGCATGGAATATAAGGGCTAAAAAAAAACATCCGTCTTACGCTTTTTCGATCAGGCCACGTGTCCTGACGCGAGTTTAAGATTTTATACTCAACGCCGCTAAAGAAGTTTTCACTTCAAAAAAATATAAAAGTAAAATATCTGATAAATATTTAAAACCACCGTACAATTTAAATCACTGTCAAAATAAGTCACTAAACAGCAAATCATATTAAATTTAAAGTATGAAATGATATTTACCTTAAATAATCCCGTTTGCACAAAATTAGGTTGGCACGAGTGTAAAGAGTGTGACCGACTTCCCCAAGCCTACAGTCGCAGCATCCACATTTGAGGCAATCCTCGTGCCACAGCTGATCCAGAGCCTTCAGCAGATATCTCTCTGTTATCACCTTACTGCATCCCGCACAGATCTAAATAAGAGAATAGATTCATTGGATACACATAAAACATAAAGTCAAAGTAAATTATGTGATCTCGATTTTAAACTTCAGGAGTATTAATATGACCTCTTTAAATTTATTTAATATAGCTATATTCACAATAAACATAATATAAGTATACGGTCGGGGTTCATACTCAAACTGACTGCTAAAGCTAGCCAAACAAATTTTATTCTACTAATATTACGAACGCGAAAGGCTTGTAAGAATGTTTGATCTTCGTAACGCTTTCACGCAAAATCAACTGATCTATATGAAATTTGGTACTCAAAGTATAGTACTGACTGCTAAAGCTAGCCAAACAAATTTTATTCTACTAATATTACGAACGCGAAAGGCTTGTAAGAATGTTTGATCTTCGTAACGCTTTCACGCAAAATCAACTGATCTATATGAAATTTGGTACTCAAAGTATAGTATAAACTTAGTAGGCATTTTGTCATTTTTGCTTACCTGAGGCTGCGGTGGTTGAGCCGAAGCCCCGCTGCCCGACTGCGCCGTGGGCAGGGGCGACGCGCGGGCTTCCTTCGTCACGTCCATGGCGTATATCTGGTTGCCCAGCGATGGACTGCCGCCGCTCGACTGCTGCGGCGTCCGCCTTTCGGACTGTAAAGGAATAGTTTTTAAAGAAAATGGTGGTGGTAATCGTTATTCTAAATCTATAAGGTAGTCCCAAGATACACGTCCTAGATTGAGGATGGAAATAATATTGATTGCTAGTTTAACTTGTGTATAAATTTTATATTTATAATTTGTCATTTTCTCTTAATGCGAGTTATATTACAAAATTTATACAAAACATTTTATGAATAGTATTAATATACATGATAAATGAGAGATCATAAATTATAATGTTATATCAAAGCAAATAATTCAATATTAATGCAACCAGTCAAGCGATTAATTATAACGCGAAACAAAAATCAACATTTTCGAGATAAATAAAATAGTTTAAAGGTAGGTATCGGTTAAATAGCAAAAACTATAATTTAGAGCAGTCCAATGAAAAAACAGTCCCGTAGCAATAAAGTCAAGCACGGTTGCCGTCACGGTTAATTAACACTTTAAATACGACCATTTTTCAATTAAATTTCGGCGAACGACTGGACACAGGTGCAGTAAGTATTTATTTAATTATTACAAGTTACAACCCTTGCTATTTTGATTTCGTATATGTGGGAATAGGATAAAATATTAAGATGTATTTCATGATTACTAGTTTTATTTTTAGTCTGTGTTTTTCTATTATTTAATCTGTGGACATGTTATCTGTAGACTGTAAAACGATCTATGTTGTCTATGACTGGACTGTGTGTTTTTTGGGTACGATGTAATGGAGGATTGTTGAAATGTATTTTTGATATGTAACCGGTGTCTGGGAAATAAATCGATTGGGCGAATTTGGCTTTTCATTTACACCATCCCCACATAATTTGGGGGCTCGTCCGGGATACGGGATGGTGGAATAAAGAAAAAACAGACGAAGACTATGATGCCGGTGATTTAACCTGATTAAGAATTTACGAATTACGAACGAAGACTAAGATTTAAAGAAGCTTATGATTATACGATTACGACTTGAAGACTATAAAACTTTTTATTTACATTATTCAACATGCCGCCGAAACGAGTAAAAGATGATGATGATTGTGGTGAACCATCGCCGCGTATTTCCTTCAATGACTTAGAGAAATCAATGACGCCATTTTCGGGTGATGATGCCTATGGCATCGAAACATTCGTAAAAGATTTTGAAGATATTTCCTCTTTAATGCAATGGGGCGAAATAGAAAAACTCATATTTTCGAAGCGGCTTCTCGCGGGAACCGCCAAGCTATTTTTACGTTCACTAAGTGGGACCACCACGTGGGATACACTTAAGTCTGAGCTCCGTGAGGAATTTGGTAAGAAGTTGAACAGTGCAACTGTTCACAAGAGACTTTCAACTCGCCGGATGAAGATGAATGAGACTCATCAGCAATATTTTTTACATATGAAGGAACTTGCAGTACTTGGGAATGTTGAAGATGAAGCCCTGATGGAATATGTCATCGACGGTATTAAAGACAGTGAGTCCAACAAAAATATTTTATATGGCGCTTGTAACATTAAAGAATTCAGAAAGAAATTAGACATTTATTCAGAAATTAAGAAAAAATCATATTCACCTAATAAGATTCAAAGTAATTCAGTATCAAAGTCCATTGGCATGAAAATTCAAAAAACACTACGAGTAAAGAGATGTTTCAATTGTGGAGATTTAGATCATGAGTCGCCTAATTGTACTAAAGGCATTAAATGTTTTAAATGCAACTTGTTTAGCCATAAATCAACTGAATGTTCTAAAAGTATAAAAAAGAGTTTGGAAATTATGTCAACTAAAAATAATATTGATGTGAGACCTTTCAAGAAGCTGAAAATAAATAATATTGATGTAGAAGCCCTGATTGATACCGGAAGCGATGCTAATTTAATAATTATGTCTTATTTTAGGAAGATTCAAGGTGAAAAATTGTTATCTTATAGTTCAGGAACAACAGAAACTTTAACTGGAATAGCTGAAAAGGAAATTTATACAAAAGGATCTTTCACAGCAAAAATTGAAATTGATGATTGTTATTTTGAAACTTTATTTTATGTTGTTGATGATGGCGCTATCCCTGTCAACATTATATTAGGAAATCCTGTACTGAAAGAAGTAGAAATCAATTTTAAATCTGGAACTATCACTGCAACAAGAATATTACACCTTACAATGCTAGAGAATGAAAATGAAGATATCACAAATATTGAAAACAAAGAATATAAGAATAAAATACAGAATATTATAAAAGAATATAACCCCAAAAGATGTACTAAAGCATCAAATGTAAAACTTAAAATATTATTAACCGATGATGTACCAGTTTATCAGAATCCACGACGATTGTCACCTTTGGAGCTTAACATTGTTGACAAACAGATTAAAGAATGGCCTGATGAAGGAATAATAAAAACAAGTAAGTCTGATTATGCTAGTCCAATTGTGCTTGCAAAAAAGAAGAATGGAATGTTATGGAAGATTAAGGATGGAAATAAATTAATGGTTGTACCTAAGAAAATGCAAAATGAAATTATAAGAAAACATCATGAAAACGGACATTTTGGTTGTGTTAAGACTGAGGAATTAATAAATAGAAATTATTATATGGAGAATTTAAAAGAAAAGATTAAAACAAACATTGATAATTGCGTGGAATGTATACTTAATTCAAATAAAAGAGGAAAGAAGGAAGGATTTCTACATGTAATAGATAAAGGTGATTTACCATTGTCTACTTACCATATTGATCATCTACGACTGTTGACTCATCTGGGACAGATGATCCTGCAGGATGACCGTGTGGGAATAGGATAAATAATTAAGATTGTATTTCATAACTACTTTTATTTTTAGTCTGTGCTTTTCTATTATTTAATCTGTGGATATGTTATCTGTAGACTGTAAAACGATCTATGTTGTCTATGACTTGACTGTGTGTTTTTTCATTTTTGGTACGATGTAATGGAGATTTGTTGAAATGTATTTTTGATATGTAACCGGTGTCTGGGAAATAAATCGATTGGGCGAATTTGGCTTTTCATTTACACCATCCCCACATATATTTATATTTAAAATTTCTTATTACGCTCATAAAAGTGCCGTCAGCCAACATCATAAACTATAACTATAACCAATTACACTTTGGATAGATAAGACAACGATGAAGTAAATTATATGGAGCAAGGCATTTCTAACCTTTACCAAAAGATGTCCCTGAAACATTCGGTCCCTTCCCGTTATTTCCATTAAATCGCTACGTAATAAATTAATCATCACTTATCCTGACTAAATATCCCATTGAGCCCCGAGCGGCCCGATCGGACCACGACACAATAGATTTTCTATTGTGTCTGTGATTCCGGGGGCTGAGTTAATATGGATGATAATAATAATTAATTAGATATCTTACATTTGTTGTACATATTTTCAATAAAAGGCGTAATTATTTTTTGTTTGTAATTTGTACAAGGCGATAGTTTAGAATTGAATTAATAATGCGCCCAAAATTGTCACAAATAACATTCGCTAATGATAGATTATTAAGAATTATTTTGTAATCGGCTTATGATTAAGTCATCAAACATAATAGCAATGGTAATCTAACATTTTAAACAATAGAATAGTTACGTAATTCTTGTTTCATTTCTAGTGCAGGCGGTAAGAACCCGCCAACACAATATGAAGCATTGTGTGTCCGTGACGAATGTTCGTAGCTTACCATTTTTGTATGTTTTTGAGAACGGATCGACGGGCGTAAATAATGGCCACGGATATTGGACGGAACCATGCCCGTTTACTTAAATCGTGTCAATGATTGTGTGATTGTTTCTCAGTACAGTTAATCGAGTGTATTGTGCATTGTTGCTGTGCTTAAATGGGATAAAGGGCTATTGACAATTTTATAAATTAAAGCGGAGTGTGTTAGAAAGTTCAGTTCGGTTGCTTTTGTGTGGTAGATACGTGTGGAGATAGATTTACCAGTAGGTACAATATCAGAATGGTGAAAAGTGATTTAAATTAAAACCATTTATAGATGGTTTATCTTAAAAGTATAATTTATAGAAAATGTAACAACGTGTCACGGATATTACCTATATTATGCAATGTTATTAATGAACTTAATTATAACTTGATCACATTTTCATTTCCGTTCAACTCCACTCAACATCGTGAAATGCAATGCAAGTAGTCTAAATAAAACCATTAAAAAGTAGATAGACAAAAGAACAGTCGTGAATAATTACAAACAGTACCTAGTGACAGCGACATGCCATGGCACTTCGAAAACAACCCGTAGCTAACGCGGCCGGGCCAGATAAGGCACAAAAAAGCTCACGCCTTCCATTACCATTGACTTTCAAATGTCAATACGCACGAATTAGTATTTAACTCGCTGCCGTGAAAGAGAATAAAACTACTGCTTCGATTTCACATCACTGTCATTCGACGAATTGTGTTAACTGAAATGTAGAAGCTTTTGACGATGCATTGAGCTGCGGCTAAATTGAAGGATGCTGCGCGGGCCACCGGGGAGCCGAGCCGGAGCTCGTCCGCTCTAGTATTAATGATTAACACAGACGCGGTCCGAGACCAATTACGCGCCACCGCCACACTCCAAATTAGAAACTATTTTCGCCCATTACTGGCCAACTTCATAATCAATTATACGTTAAAATTTCACAACGCCGTTTTGGGAGCTCTCTGTTTGGATAATCGGAGTTTGTGGTCCCTCGGCGAGCTATTACGCGGCTGTACGGGTCATAAAGGTTTTTGTTTCGCTCTCGGAAAATTTTAATGCACGTTTCGAATGCAGTTAACTGCATTAAGGTAAAATGTTACGGTCTGATAAATAATACTTTCGCAATTACAATCGGGAGATATAAATATCAATGGCAGGACAGCTCGTAAATAGTAAAGACTATAGAAGCGTTTTGTATATTTGTGAGACAAGACTAATAGGATTGAGTGCACTTCGCTAATCATAATTCATCAGCGAGATTAAAGAATAAGCGACGCGAGGAGGGGGAGTTCCGAGGGGCCCTCGGAAACAATATGATTGCCACACCTGCGGAAATAGCGAGAGTAACGAGACGAGCTAAATAATTCAAACAACTACCATTACCTTAAACTGTGCTCGACGTTATTTTTATGTTGCCCATAGTAATATCGCTAATGTCGTTCTTTGAAAAATTCTAGGTCCTTTTTATTAATATTTTTTTGTTTACCTCGGATACGGATAATGCTTTTTTATACTACTGATCCTTGTTTTTGTTTGACACACAAAATAAAGTCATGTTCTTTAATTTTTTGGGATAGTGTTTGTTTCTAAGGCAGTCACATTTTTGTTATAAATTCGAAAAAAATCACCTAACTAACTAAACAATAATTGTAATAACTCATTAATTAACTAAAAAAATAAAAACAAAAACAAAACATGTCATCCAACTTGGTCTAATACAATTTACAAGCCAACACAAAATAATGGAGAACTAATTTGTTTTAAATGATATGAATAAAAAAATAACTCATTTCAAAAAGTACAGGTAGAGTATGCTTCAGTTGGAAATGAGTAGAGTGGCACTTATTTAGCAGATTGCTTTCCTTTAAGTTGTTCTTTAATCTAGCGATGGGCCGAGCGTGTCGACCGAGGCTCCGTTTCGCACCCTCCGTCTCGACACAACATCCGCTCACTCCTCTCCTACACATTATTGTTTGTTCGCCAACACGTGTATCAAAACATTACACATTACCATACAAATGAGGAATGACACTTTCTTTAATTTGAACACTTTCTACGAGCCATTGTCTTTCATATCTATTCTAAGTCATATGCATTTAATACGATCGGGAACAGCATTCGTTAATACCTTACCCCGCATATTGGATTACCGGCAGCGCCCGGCTAGCGTAATAATATAACGAAATTCAAACATTAATAGGCTCAAACACAATCACGGATGGCCGCATAATCAAGTTAGCTGCTATTCGGTTAAACCCCTATCGCGTAATCTGCCCCATTGTCTGACAGTCGTTTCGCTGATCATGAGGGCCGATTATTGTGGCAATTTCGTGTTTATTGTTTTCAGGTGTCTCCTGTCACCCGGCGTCCTCAAGGAGTACACACTACAGTCTACACAATACCATCCCGGCGAGCGCTATCTCTCAATAGAGACAATCCCGTAAAATCTTAGTGTAAACGTTTATTATTGTAAATTCAACTGAAACTACGCTGTTACTATTGTTTATATATCTTCAATCTTTACCTAGCCTAACGTTGAAAACGGTTACTATAGTTTTGAAAATGCAATAAACAAAATCCCCTGACAACTAAAGTAAGTGATACTCACGGAGATAGTTCCAGAAGTTAGAAGTTTCCACCTCGGTTAGATCCGAGTGAAGGAACAAATAAGTAGATAGAAGCAGTGTCAAAACTGCCAAAAACAAAACTATAAAGTTTGTTTTATAACTGGCGGATATCACTTTATCTATTGGATATATGTCTTACTAACTCCGGATTTTAAAACTTTCCGTGTACATTATTTTAAACCAATAATAACTTTATTTCATTTCTACACAAAAATAACACATAATTTATTTTTAATCTACAAAATAAACATTAAGTGAAAGAATATTAAAGTATTCCATTTGCTTTAATTGTGTCCAATAAAAAAGGGCGAAATGATGGGATATTAATTACTTGAGTGTATATTAGGTATCTATTAGTGTAATTGATACAACAAATATATTGGTAAGTAAGTTTATATTACATTTTTGTTTATGCTTTATGGCATATGGAACAAGCGAGAGAAATGTAAACTTTTATGATTACTGGCAGATAAAACGCATGTTAACTTAATGTGCGCGTAACTGAAGGGATGCTTTAGCTATCAGATGTTCCCGATATTGCTGATATTTTATTACATTATAAAATGAACGTCTCAAATTAATTATGAAACTTACTACAGTCACCATCTCCATTGATCGTAAAGAATCTTTTGATGGCAGTTGTAAAATGTTCCAAATCGTCGTCATGATAATTTATGGAGCATGTTTATGGATGAATTTATGGAGATAAATAGGAACGCACATACAGTCTGAATGTAAGTCGGATCTGATGTACGGAGGATTACTCCCGACCGCTTCGATTAGCACGTTTTACAAGATGAGCACAAAGCCAAATTAGAAAACGAGTCGCGTGGCGAGGGGCAAAGTGAATTAAACCAACTCGGGGCCTATTACGTGAAGTGAGTTATAAAATAAAGCCGCGGCGAGTAAGTTCATACATTACAAGCCGATAACCAGACGAGACTTCTGAGACACAAACCAGTCCCTTTTAGTGAAATTGAAAACTTTTTCTGTTACTCATACCGCGACCACGACACCACTCCTTTTAAATCAATTGCCTTTTATAATTAACTTACTCCATTATTGGAGTGCACTCGCTCGTTACCTCAATTAAAATTCAATCGAGATGTAAATCTATCTATAATAGAACGAGTTTTTCTGGCAGAACTAATCTAATAAATTGTTTTCGAGATAAGTGCCACTAAGATTATAGCTCGGCTAAGGGATTCATTATGCCTATTTATAAATGCATCGTTAAGACGTGCTCGACGACTTCGATTTCAACTTTCTGTATACATAATTTCTAAATTAGATATGAAGCTATTTATTATTTTTCCATTAATCCACGTAATAAAGATAGAAGCTAGAATTTCATTAGGTATGTTTCCATTAAAGTGTATCGGTGTATTATTATAGAGCCCTCGGCTCTGTCAATTCTGACATTATGCAGCCCTCACTAATACAATGAAGATCCCCACTTGCTATCCAGGGAGTGCCACTTTTACCTAATTCTTATTAAACATTTATTAGCTTAGACAAAAGCTATCGGGAGGTATCTGATTCAATGTTTTATTTATGATCTCTTATGGGATTGCTATTTTCGCTGTATTCCAACAAATAATGTAACTAGTTTCTGGAAAGGCGAGATAGATCCGAAGGTACGTGTTTGAACAAAAATATATAGTTTGATTTATACTGAGATTTGTACTTTAACCACGTAGGTATCACATTGCTGATTAATCCGGAGCAAGATCCGGAGTGTAGGCGTATTATTTAACGATTAAGCGATCATATCAAAAATAGTTTAACCAAAGACTTCAGACTATCAATTAACTGATATTAACTGAGGGCTGGGCTGTAAGAAAATTGCTTTTATTTGTGGGAGTCATTCAATTACATTCATTCATTTGCGGCTCATCGAGTGACGTCTATTTCATTTAATTATAATTTACGCGCCTCTTTTAATGTGATAGCGTAGTAGTGCTTAAATTAATTAAAATTTTATTATTAACATTGCGGTTGGTGCCATACTGATGATAGCGCGATAACTTTTCACTGTTTACTCAGTGTAATTTTTTTAAAGTCTATTGTCAGTTTAAACAAGCATTTATTTAGTAGGTATGCCATTTTTGGTATCATAGCTGACATTTAGTTGTGCCTTTTGTGTTTTACATGTATTTTTTTAAAATATCTCGATTTGTTTTCGTTATAAATCCTTTTAAATTCGCTTTATTAATTATTATTTAATTAGGTACCTATGTAAAATTTAACAATCAGTAAATTATGAAATGACAAAATTTTATTGTAAAGTTTAAAAATACAATATAAAAATATATCGCTTTTAATTATTGTAAGTAATTACAAGCTTTTATTTATTTTACTGAATTTATTTCCTACTATAAAAATAAGGTTAGTAGGTATTACATTTAAAGTAAGAAATAAAAACTAATAATAGGATAAGAAAAATCAAGACATCTTACTTTTTACCAGCAACTTGAGTTCAAAAAGACGACGTAGTATAAAATCAACGGTGTATAGAAGTATGACCAAATGACACTGCACTTTATTTAAATAATAAAAAAACACGTGTTTACGATTCACGCTCCTTTTGAAAACTGAATGAAGTATGAATGAATGTGGACTATCGCCCGGTTTCCTGTGATAGCTTGTTTCCTTAATGAGCCCTCTGTATACTTATTTGAAACTATAGTGACATTACATAAATTAATTATAATTACGTGTTTGTTAACTAAACAAGGATAATTATATTACGTTACTTGTTATGGATCTTTGATTGTGTAATTGTTTTATTTGTTGGGAATATCACATTAGCAATTATATATTATGAATTTCTATAAAAGCCCAGCGGGTTAAAATGCATTTTAAATTATTATTTTAAAAATATTTTGTACTTCGGTAATTGTTAATTGTAAAATCAATTATCCGTAAACAGCAAAATATGACATAAGTTTTGAAAGGAAAAAAAAATTACTACCTATGCAAACGGTCAACCCATTATGATGTGAACAGTGAAGGCGGCATTGTGAAGAAATGCATATTACCTTGCCGCAAATAAATTATGATACACCATCAAATAGGCGTGGAAGTTGATAATCGATAGTGTAGTTGTTTCAAATTCTAATCCTGCGGCTGCCACGGCGGGAAAATGGCGGAAATTGAAAATAAACATTTCATCTGCGCCCCGGCACGCACTGCCCAAATTGACAATACAACCAATTTACCGCCGCGTACCGACCACCTTTGTATGGGAATTGAAAAATAATATTACTCTTTTTTCTACAACGTGCACGTGTGCAATCTCGAAAATAAACTACGATTCCTCTGCACTTCTCATTGTGTGCTAATTTTGTGTAACAAATACTTTAATTCCGTTTTAAATGTGTTCCGTTTTAATCAATACTTCATAATTTTTCAGTTAACATAAACTCTACCGCTCTAGAATACAATACCTAATATCAAGAAAAAAATCCTTTACAATAAAACTTATACGATTTTTTTTTTAAATAGGGAAATAATTCGCGGTTCCTTATAGTTATTATTAGGTAGAGTACTGGTACTTTTACAATTGCAACCGAATCCATTATTATGTCAACGAGAGTAATTTATTACGGAGTACACATAAGATAACAATTAGTAAATATAAACTAAACAATCACTCAATTGTTCACAATATTTATGTGTATTGTCACAGAATAATAACTAATAACTTGGTATTGTGCAAGATTTAAAATGCATATGCATACGTATCGAGTATCAAAATAATGCTTATTATTTATATAACATTATCGTCACCATTATTTGATGAATGTATTCATTATTAAAATAGGAGTAGTAATTAATATTACGCTATTTACAGAAGAGAGTGTTTAAGATTTTAAAAAGAGCGTTACGTTTAGCTCGTTCATCATGTTTGGGAAAAAAGCGGAAATATCGCCAATTTAAACCAATCCTGTGATAAATTTAACCTCACGGAGGATACTGAAGCGCGAGAATCGGAGTTCACGAATCAAAGCGTATCAGTTAATTGCATGTAATCGTTGACAAGCGTGGTGCACGTTTTCAATTCAAACCGCGACCTCTAGCGGCCGATCGCATAACTAATTCCAATTTATCTGTGTTCCATACCGGTAATGACGAATCACTTTGATACGCAAATTGGCATGTTTGATACCTAGCATACAATACTAAAAAGTAAAAACTAATATCTGTAGTATCCCGCCAATTACTGTAGTAGTTTGGAAAGTGATTCATCACTTTATAAGCATTTTATTAAGTTTGTCATAATGGCTCGTGCACATCTATACTAATATTATAAAGCTGAAGAGTTTGTTTGTTTGTTTGTTTGAACGCGCTAATCTCGGGAACTACTGGTCCGATTTGAAAAAATCTTTCGGTGTTAGATAGCTCATTTATCGAGGAAGGCTATAGGCTATAGATCATCACGCTACGACCAACAGGAGTGGAGCCACGGGGGTGAAACCGCGCGGAGCAGCTAGTTTCCGTATATATTTTCTGATTTCTCTATACAAACCAGTACAAGATACAGTAACAGAATATCTACCCAATATTAGGTCTATCCCTTGATCTCTCATTACATTTGTACAAATACTTATACCATACAAGTGATATAGAAATATTATGTCAATGAAGGAGGCTAGTCTCCATAGAGATGACGGTAACATTCTGGCAATATCTTTAATTCGTACTACTAAACTTGTAAAATAACAGTTATGTAGGTACTTACAACTATTACCTTACACACGTCCATTTCCCACGCTCTTTGACACACGTTTATTACGTTAGAAGCTTAATTGCACCTCAAAGTATCCGTTGAGGACAGGAAACTAAAATATTAGCATATTTTATTATCCAATGTTTGCACGGAGCTTCCTTTGAAGATCGAGTCGGGACCGCTAGACGTATTACCGACGTAAAGAGTTATATCCGACTATTATCTTTAATCTATAGTCATCTATCATATTACCTGTTTGCTTTTGACGCGTTATTGAATCTAGGAACGTATAGTCCTTGGATTTTAAACGGGACAGTTGAGGATTATTAAGAAACAAACTTTTTTTAAAGTAACGTATATGTGTTGTCCAATGGGAACAAGAAACAAGGTATAAGTAATTACGATATAAACTGTAAGTAAAATATTCTTCAATATTGAGAACTTGTTTCAAATCATAA
Source organism: Colias croceus (assembly GCF_905220415.1). Taxonomy (NCBI): domain Eukaryota; kingdom Metazoa; phylum Arthropoda; class Insecta; order Lepidoptera; family Pieridae; genus Colias; species Colias croceus. The sequence goes on along the minus strand of NC_059541.1, from coordinate 4,805,026 downwards.
AATCATTGTTAATGGTAACATTATGTCATTGATGCATGTAAAACAAGTATAGGATTCATTATAACATTATCGAAAGGAAAACAAATATACAAGTTTGCTGTGGTTTCCCCCGCATGCTTTCAATGTAATAAATATTATGATTCTGTATTACTAACCTTACCCATTACAATTACATACAAATACGTGACTTGAAGGAAAATTGATTCATAAGAAATAATTATTGTTTATAAAAAACGTTGTTAAATGGAAAACGTTTTACATAAATTTCGAGATATGAGCAATCATCGTGTATTTAAAAGTGATTTATTATCCAATAAATTATGTTCTTAAATTTCATATAAACGATTAATTATGGCCAGTGATGAATTAAAGAGATATTAATTTTTCATGGTACGATAATTCTTGAAAACAGTAGTTTTGTTCGTATACAAAACGTAGCTGGAAATTTAGTTTTAAAAAAAAGTTAAAAAAGATTTAATGGACATAGAGATATTCTAGGAACGCCAACTAACAAAGAGTTTTTGACGCAAAGGGAATGGGTTTTTTTATTTATTAATAATAAAATAAAATAAAAAACTATTCTGCTGTAAGAACTAAGAGTTATAATGAGGAATCAATGCTTTGAATTGGTATTGGAAAAGAAATAAGCAACAAAAATTAACAAACAAGAAGCTCGCTCTAGTTTTACGCTCTTAATCCGGCCCTGTGCACACTTACAGACTGTCTACTAACATTATGCAACGCGCTATAATTTACTTGACATTCTATTTGTAAACGGATACCGATTATATGTCATTTTGTTTAAGCGGAAAATGGCATTCATTTTGAGTTCAAGCGTGGTTCAAGCCAATAATCAGGCAATTTTGTCGACATTATCTTGACGTTTGTAAGTTGCATACATATTTAACATCCTCACAATACATGACGTCATTGTTAACCTGCTTTGTTGTTACCTTATTAAATGATCTAATAAAGTTTACTCTAATAATTACACAAAAAATATAAGCTCTATAACTATTCAGTAGTTAATTAAACGTTGCAATAATAAAATCCGTACTGTATGCATACCTACTCTAGCATAGATCGCAAATACCGGCGCGTTACAGGAATACCATTAGGACTGGCTCGCTTATTAACTCTCTCTTTAATTAAATTATTAGAAATCTCGAACCATTAAAGAAGAATTTCAACATTTCGGTCCACCTATCGGGTATTAATTAAAATTGACAAAGCCGCGGGCGTACGAGAGCGCTCGCCAAATATCGCCTCTATTAATGAAATGATCACTTGAAACTAATTAAATTATGGAGGTAATGGTGCATGCATGTGATACCCGATGAGAGGGAATTTCAACTAGCACTATATGTAACACCTGCATCGCGGCCCGCTATCATTATCCCTATATTTACGTTTTTATACTTCTCTTGTCAGATCACGTTTACGTTTTTAATTGAATCAAATATAAGGACCGCATTTTTAAGTGCTGTAAAATGTAACGAAAATATGTCTGAATTAGTTCCATTATGAGATTAATTTGATGAAACAAAATAACTCTACCGTGTTGACTCTCGGATTCAATTTTATTCACGGCTCGCTTAGAATGAACTTTTTTCCAAGCATTTGTTTAGTATCTCTATCAGTGGGGGCCTATGTCAAACTTCTATCAGAAAACTCCCTATGTCTTACAGAGTAACCTAGTAACTGCTTAAAGCAAGCTGTTGACGGGCTCGCTCTCAAATGAATATCCAAATTATTGTTTGTCTGAAAATGATATTTTAACAAGTGATAACTGCGTTAAAAACAACCGACTTCAAACTTGCACTTGCAACATTTACAAATACATACAGACAAATATGCTCATAAAATAAAAACTACTGGGCCTATCCGAATAAAATTTTTATGGGACCAATTCGACACCATCCCGCATCGAACAAAAAAAGAATCACGTAAATCGGTTCAGAAACCTCGGAGTATTCGGTGTACATACATAAAAAAAATAAAAAAAACATACCGGCCGAATTGATAACCTCCTCCTTTTTTTTTGAAGTCGGTTAAAAATGACAATGACATATGACTCTAATAACCATCATTACAGTAATTGTTAACATCGACAATGCGACACGAGCAGAGGTGAAACAAAGTTTCAAATTAAAATGCTAAACGGCGCGCAGGAATTCAATTACGGAGCGCAGCATAGCCACGAAATTGTAGCCCGACACACGACACGCGTTAGGCGCAGCTATATTAAAATGAGTAATTATAATAAAACTGATATGTCCTCATAATTAACTAAGCCTGATGAAGAGTGCTTTGAGGGAATGTACAACTTAAACGCTTGCAGCGCTTCAAACTGGCTCTTGGATTTTTGTGCATAACAGATTTAATATGAACACAGCTTGAATATTTCAAAATTAGTAATTATTTCGTGGAGATTTTTTTAAGTTTTACAAACGTAGACAAATTAATATCTTGTTAATATGGGTAATACCAAAATTTCAAGGTGTACCTATATAACAAGGATAAATAATTATTTCAATACCATAATTATTATAGCATGCCAACAAGTAATCTTAGATTACCTTCTAAAGAGCTCTCGAAAGCGCTCGAAGCGCTTAAGGAGTATAAGGCAGCAGCACTAGCGCTAATTAGGCGGAGTGACAACCCACTCCTGCCATAAAGCGCTGCAGATTTATCGCCACAGATTATTTATATTATGTTTATTAGGCCCTGCCCTCCGCACCCTTCAAGCTTTCCGGCTAATTGAATTGCCGAGATTTTTATACGTTATAACACCTGAAAAGTTTATAACACGTGTGACGTATTGTGAATGTATGTAATCATTTTATGCTTTATGCAGACGCATAGGTACGTTTAATTAACGAATGCAATTTTGATTACGTAAACACAATCTTGTGATCTCTTTGAGTATGGGTCTGACTTTTGAGATATTTCTCCAAGGACGATTAATTTTAGTAATCACAGTAATTACTTTTTTTTTAATTGCACGACAATCATTCAAACGTGTCCGATCTTATACCTACAGCTGTCTGCTACGGAGCATTGCAAACACCAAGATAAACCCTCTTCGAAGTGGCAACCTTGAGCGTGACAAAGCTCATAAAGATTGTCAATTAGGCGTGACCTGAGCGACACCCAGTACATCGTAATTAACATACTAATATCATAAATCACACTAGAGCACGGGTTTTGGCAATCACTCCACTTATGATTAACGTCTCCCGCCCAGTACAATGATAAATTGACAACGAAAATAACCGTTATTTTATAAACGGCCCAATTTCAAGACATCGATGAGAAGTGAGAACATACATCATACATATTGTTCTTGTTTCAAACGCCACGTGTCACGCAACGGCTAATTAGTGCTAGCAAGTAAACAATAGTCATGAACGCAGAGATAATTAAAGCGAATATTTTATTGTTACTTCTAATTTAATTAAACTCGTTGTAATATTATCCCATAAAAGTGCGTGAAGGGTTTATTGCTTGCCCTATTAATTAGTATACCTAGTTGATTACTGTGAAATAAAAATAATACTAATTCTAATAAAATCAAACTTTTCATGGTTCCTTAGTACTAGTCTTTGCCTATTTGTAAACATAACATATCCATAATTTATAATTAAAATAATTATAATAAAACACTATACATCGTGGATAAAAACAATGACGTACCTATCTATATTATATAAACATATTTGATAAATTTATTTCTCAAGCTTACCGCATATCAAAATTTGTTTTATTATTAACCCACTCACAGTAACTTAATGATCAATACAACAAATGAGCAAATTTGAGCAAAAAGGTCTGATATCCGTAGCAATTGCGACTCTATTATAATTTATTTAGAATGATATTTATAACAATGCAACTTGTGTCCTTATCCACGGAGCCTTTATCCGAGGTTGTATCTTTCATCGATTTGTTGCTTTGCCCGTAGTGTTTTCTGAAGCTAATTAATTTTAATTGGATCGCAATGCATCTATTGTATGCACGACTTTTGACCCCTCGGGCTTTAGAATCGTAATTTTAGCTTGTTATGTTGTATTTAAATTAGTTTCATGCTAACAAATGCTAAGAGGCTACTTTTGTTTTTAACTATAAATTGCGTGAGATTTTAATAGCTTTCGGAGATAGTATGTTATGCTGTTTTACGGTTTCTAATATAAGAATTTATTTGGGGTTTGAAATAAAAAATATTATACAATGAAAAAGTGAGGGATTTCTTTTTTTAAATCATGTAAGTAATTGTTGAAATCTCTATAACAGCTGTCAGCTGTTAACGAAGTTGGGTAGATTTTTTATTTTTATTTTCGTTATTTGCCTAATCTTAAAAAAACAAGCTCGGCTTAGGGATTAGACGCCGCTACGTTGTGTCTTAAATTTAAAATGCATTTATTTTTTTTAATGTACTGTTATTCGATATTATACAAGACACAATATACCCAAAGGATGAATGTCACGAGCCACTTGACCTGAATGAAGTCAATATCACTTACGCGTGATAGAATATGCCCAGTTCTAATCCATACATTATACCCCCGGGTTGCCACTCGCAATAAATTCAACACACTTGCAACAATCGTATTAATTTTACGCTCGTGCAACTCAGCTCCGAGTCACTCTTTCCATTTCAAATGCAAAGAAATCAATGTCAGATTATGACATAAAGATTATTCAATCAAATAAAGCTCGTATACTAATCGAGTCGCCAGTGCTTTTTATGCCGCCGCCTTTCGACTTTAAGTTGCTTAGAAATAAATCAAATTGGTTTCGTTTAAATCTCATATAGATGCACCATTATACAGTAAAACAAGATTACTAGATTAAACTAATCTTAAAAAATGGAAAAATTTGCATTTCTTTTACTGTATTTCGAAAAATGCTTTCATAGTTAAAACGCTGCACTGTGTTTCATTAGATCAAAAAAATTTCCCTGTGCTGTTTATTGTATTTATCGATCAAGGGATGTATTTAAAATGTAAGAGTAGAACACCCACGTGTCAATTTCTTATACTTTTTTTTTGAAAAAATGGCAAACTTTAGGTGAATTTTTCATGAAAAATATTGAAATGTATTCTGAAATCGTAACTGTCTAAGATATTTATTTTAAATAAATATAGACTTATAAAGCATCTTTGGGCGCATATTATCCAGTTTTTATTTTTGGAAAACTACCTCCGAATACCGAGAAATATATTTTTTTCAGATTTTCGTTTTTTTTTTTTTTTCTCCCTAAAAACGCAAAAGTGCGGCTTGTCACTAGCATAGAATTATTGCTCGTAATAAGGCCTATCACTCATAAAAAAACCACGCCGCACTATTGCGGTTTTTAGAAGGAATCCAATTTCTAAACATAGTGTAAGGGTTGTCAATAAATTTGACCATCATTCTTTTTATTTTGTTTTGTACTATATTTTTTACCATATTACAATAAATGAGATATTTAGGCATGGAATCTAATGACCTGCTTGGGAAACCTTTTTTTAATTTTTTAAAATTTTTTAAATTTAAATAAATAAATAAATAATATAATAATATATTTATAATTAATATATAAATTCGGGCTTGAGATGTGATAAGTATGTAAGTTATATCTCTTTTTATTCCTTGTATATCCACACTTAGAAAAAAAAACATGTTTGACCTTTTTGCGACAACCCTATGTTGTGTTTTTTGACCTTTTTGAAAATGGCGTATTATTCCCAAAAACCGCAATAGTGCGGCGTGGTTTTTTTATGAGTGATAGGCCTTATTATGAGCAATAATTCTATGCTAGTGACAAGCCGCACTTTTGCGTTTTTAGGGAGAAAAAAAATAAAAACGAAAATCTGAAAAAAATATATTTCTCGTTATTCGGAGGTAGTTTTCCAAAAATAAAAACTGGATAATATGCACCCAAAGATGCTTTATAAGTTTATATTTATTTAAAATAAATATCTTAGACAGTTACTATTCCAGAATACATTTCAATATTTTTCATGAAAAATTCACCTAAAGTTTGCCATTTTTTCAAAAAAAAAGTATAAGAAATTGACACGTGGGTATTCTACTCTTACATTTTAAATACATACCTTGATCGATAAATACAATAAACAGCACAGGGAAATTTTTTTGATCTAATGAAACAGCGCTGCCGTGAACGCTTTCGCTACGCGGAGCCGGGAAGAGGGGCAACTACAATTAATATACCTAAATCTTAAAAATTCTATGAAGTATGTTTTCTACATAGAATTTTTCTATGTATACAATATGAGATAAAATATGTATTCCTAAAAAACAATAAGCAAATATTATATAAAAGAGCATTGCTATGCATTAACATTCAGTGCACCCATTACCGCCAGCAATACGTTCCAACAAAATTCATCCAAGTATACAAATTGAGCAAATATTCAGTGCACTTATTTAATCTCATGAGTTGGCTAATTGTCCACGCAGTGACGATGACAGTCGCGAAGGGAGCCACGTGACCCGTCACTCGCAGGGAAATTAAAACATACCGGTATTATTTTCAATTCACAGCCTACGTACCGCGGGCTATTGTGATTTGAATAATAACTTTTTGCTTCGTTACAAATATTGTTTGGGTAAGATTGTTTTATCGTCCTATCTTGTAGGTAGGTATAATTATACAACCGTGTTTTAAAATGGATTAAATAAGAAAATTTTTGATTTATGAAATTAACTTATTTTTTGGTACTGATAATAATAAACGCTCAATATTCTAAAATGCTAAATTATAATAGGTAGGTACTGAGTTAGTGCTCGCAAGTTAAAATTTAATTTCAAAAAATATTAATACATGGCTAAACGCCGAATTGATTAATTTCTTATTTATGTCATGTTTGTGCTGTTTTGTTTATTATCTGTGCAATATGTGCAGTAGTAGTAATATCTAGATGGGCCCCACATCAAAGTAATATCGGCAACCGCCGCCGGCGTTGAAATTTTAATAATTAAAAATCACCCCAACCATGAAGGGCACACATTGTACCTTACGCGCTATCACTTTTAATTAAAATTTCTCATAGCTGCCTACATGGCTAAACGTCTTTTTGACTTTTTAATCAATTTCCTAAAACACATGTACGTGCAAACATAGTCCAGTTGTATCTACATTGTACATGATATGAGAGTATTCCATTTCATTTAGCGGAATGTATAGGTAGATGAAACACACGGATATTGCAAAACCACATCACTTCATTAACATGTCCGCCAAGTTTATCCAATGCTTTGAACCGTTCCACTTATTACGTTAGCAATTTAATAAACGCATAGAAGCTTGCATTCAGTAAACAAACTATTTTTAATTTCCGCTTCATTTAAACGTGCGTTGAGGCAATATAGAAAAAATAGCAAACATTCATAGCGAATCCAATAGGCTAATCGTCAGTTATTAAACCCCTCGCGGGGACCCACCTGATCGCCTCCCGGCTATAATAGAAATACCAGGGACTTATTATTAAAATTGCTGCTAAATTGTTCCCCTCTCTCCCCTTAAATTTCGTAGGATGAAGGTGAATTATTGACGGCATATTGTACTAATGCAATAATATTAATCCGTCTCTATTGGCCTTTCATTTGATTGTATTACTGAATACATAGACGCTCAGCTTTGTTATCGGGTAATAAAGAGTAATTATTGATCTCAATAATCGAATGTAAAAAGACGTTGACGTGTACAATAATAATTAATAACGATGATCTTGGAAGTCATGGTTGGTAAATTAGAACATAAATAATATGATACGATGCAACAAGTTTATAATATATGTTAATAGATCTATATTGTATAACGTTGCAGTCTGCAGATGTTCACACCTCAATAATTCTATCGTCGCGATAATCTTACGCGGTGTTCATTAGATCAGTTTGTTTGTGTGAGTAACTCAATCAGTGGCAGCCAGTGGTATTATAATAACAGCATTATTGTAGCCTTGGTTCTGGGACATTAATTAGGTAAGTACGTCGAACACGTCAGTCGGTGCGCTAATTAATTGAGCGTATTATTGGTGCAGTGCCTGACCGATGTGGTTTGATATAGCTGGATATTGTATATAGGTATATTCCTATATAGACTTTCATAGTATGTGATGATTGTATTTTTATGGATATATGGATAACGAAAATTATGTTGCGTTTTTAATTTTAAAGTAAATAGAGCTTTAATGATAATACAATATAATACATGGTTAATGATAAGAAAAATATAAAATCAGTCCAAGAATACTTATTGTTATGACTAACGGTCCAGTTTGCATCTTTTAGCTTTGATGCACTCTGTATTACGATTTACGAGTAAATAAAGTTGAATAATTAGACATATTTTTCGATACTAGGAGAAGAAATATTATTTGCTATCTGTTGATATTGCTTATTAAACTTTCTTTAAATAATAAAAAACCTGCATTAAAAAAATTTACAAATAGGTTTTAGGTGAATTTATTAAAATGTAAACAAATATTGTAAACAAGCATTAACAAGAATAAAAATAGGAATAGGTATTACGATAACCACAAAAAATTTACGCGACAACTATTTAGTATGAATCAACTTCTTCATCTCAAATTACTTTTGAATAGGTACTGCAAATTAAAATAAGCAAAAAATTATTCCAGACAATGTGATAAATTATTTAATCTATACTAATATTATAAAGCTGAAGAGTTTGTTTGTTTGTTTGAACGCGCTAATCTCGGTAACTACTGGTCAGATTTGAAAAATTCTTTCGGTGTTAGATAGCCCATTTATCGAGGAAGGTTATAGGCTATATATCATCACACTAAGACCAACAGGAGCGGAGCAATGCGGGTGAAACCGCGCTTCACAGCTAGTTTACCTATACTTATAAAATTTATAATTTACTTTGGCAAACAACACTCAATAAATACTATAAGTCTATAAGTAATAACCAGCTCAATATCTGTAGTAAAGGTTAATAAAATTAGAAATAAAAATTGTACAATTTGAATGAAGTGATTCTTTACAATTTCACACGATCTTGTAACTAGTTGATCCTGTTAAAGCGAAAGAGCTTCAAAGAAACCTAAAGAAATTTCTAGACTTACGCTAATCATTTTGTAATTTACAGCTCAAATAATGCTTACATTCTTAGTAATTATTTGTTTACATAATTAGGTATGTATCCAATATATCATCAAAGGATAGTAACATTTAATAAAACAATTAACTATTCTAATTTAAAAACTATCAAAAAAATGTAATAAAAAATCAGTCAACGTGCGTTCAAAAGTGCGTTTTCATCAACATCTATTTCTACATAGTCCGACAAAAATTTCGTAAAACTATTAAAAAATAGCGATTTCACAAAATGCATAGTAAATTGAGACCTAAATAAAGAGTTAACGCAAACGGGTGTATAATCACGTTTTCACATAATATTGCAATTAAACCACAATACACTTACAATATTGGACCACTGACGGACATTTGATTAAATCGATGCGTGCCACCGACCCATGAAGGTATGTAAACCGTTCTGATTCGATAGTGCCAATTAGTTACAAAATTAATTTGATTTCCTGTAATTAAAATTTAATTTCGCTGTGTATGTAATGTACATGAAGCCGGGAGCACTTAGCGGAATTATTTTACTATATTATGCAATAGCTGCATTGGTATTAATTTTATAATATACGAGCTATCTGATTTTATTCCCATAAAGTATCGTCGTTGGCCTTTGCGTCTTTTGCAGACGATTCTTGCCGTGATATCTGAGCAATGTTCTTGTATTACAATTAACAATCCAATACAAGAGCGGCATACTCTTCTACAAGTTGGACAAAGAAAGTTGGTAAAACTGGTAAAAGCAGATTCAGAGCAGCCGATTACTTTATTTTAACTTTTATTTAAACATACAGTTTGAAGAATATTTGAATATTCATTTTTGGCCAAACGAGTCACATGAAAAAATATATTAAATTATTGAATTTGTTCATTGATTGTGAAGTCACGAATACATCAGCTACGATTTAAAAGGACAATACTATTAACAAATACCTCGACGCTTTAGATATGCCGTTGCGAGCTTCATTAAGAAGCATTCACACTGAGTCAACTTAATCAATCCACATTCAAGGCAACCCCTAAACGCCGATTCTGAACACTCAATACGCGATCAGGATACGCACAAAAAATCGCGAATATATTCTTAATTAAGTGTATTATATGTCTAATTTTCTTATTCATAAAGTTTATTAGTTATAAATAGCATTGAAATAACTAAATTTTCATAATAGGTAGGTACTTAGTCACTTCTACAAAGCGGTCCAATATATTAATTAGTTCAAGAACGTACTTACTTATAGATACAAAAACCGTATTAATATTTATTACGTTCAAAATTCATTTTATCAGTTATCATTAAATTATAATAACATGTGTTTGTTAAAAGCTGATTAATAATTTTCAATCAAAATGTGGCATAAATATCATAAATTGAAATGAATCGTATGAGAGACGTAACAAAAGCCTGTAATAATTGAATAAGCAAAATAGTTCAGTTTGACGAATTATTTTAATTAACTTATTAAGCTGATGTATCCGGCGGGCGAGAAGAATTGGTAAAATTTAATATAGCAGTTAGTTGGAATTATAAAATGTTCGAGTAAACGATCAATATTTGCGTGGATTCATATTGAGGAGTAATAATACTGAAATGTGTATAGTTTTAATGTGCCTATTCATTGTAACGTTAAAATAATTGGTATTTCCGTACATATTTACGGATTTCCTAATTGTATATCCCTTACAAAAGGCTCTTCGAAGCTGGGATTTCCTCTTAATCAGGGTCTCGAGCTGACGTATTGTTGCCAACGTCACTTAAGCATATGAGCTCAGAGCGAAGTTGTGAAGTTGAGCATCTAGTTACAAAGCGGCCGCGTTCTTGGTAAGTGGATTAATTACGTGGATGATCTTCCATCTAAATTAGTTTCACAACCATATTCTATTACACACGGTGCTTCTGTAATTTGCGCCGGTAACTACTCGGATCAAATTTTAGTAATTAAAATATATTGTGCAGTTTTATTGAAGCAATTAACAGTACTGTGGTCCAAGCGTAAATTTAAATTTTCATAATAATTTCCTAAGTTTTTACTAGTTCTACTTTTTACTGTGCTAGTTCAGAACGGCTTAGAGGGCGTGGTTTAATTATTGTTGTATTAAATCATTAACGACATTCACGACCCAGATATTATGTCTTTTAAAAGTCCCTGATTGTGATTGCATATAGCAGATGCTCTTTTTCCCTTCTATTCCATTTTGCCACACATCAAATGGACGTTATAACGACTGATATGTCTATGAAAGTCTTAGGAAAGTAGACGTGAATAAGTTTAGAAAATCGATACAACGGGAGGGTATTATTAGCTCAGCTATTTTATTAGACTACAACGCTTACTAGTTCAATAATTGTGATGCAGACCTTTCTAATTGGCATTCAATTATTTTGACGAAAAAATAAATCTCCCTGCAGTATGACTTCCGTGCATTAGTGCGTATTATGTGCGTGAGTATTAAATTTTTAAATGTGGAATTAATAATAATTAGGCAAAAAAAAAGAAAAAATAGTATACAATAAAATATTTACTCTATTTCCTACTAATTTTAATAAAAATCAATTGTCTTTTAGATCAAGTTAATTTCTTCATTTAACTGTACCTAATTATTTTTATTATTTGCATCGAGAACCTTATTTTCTCTTGTAAAATAACACGATTACATAAACATATAACAAAACCGCAAACAAATGAACTTAAATTTATGGATCGCTAGATATACAAGCAAATTTAGAATTGCGTAAACAATATTATTGAGTTGTGAGCGTTCACAAACAAATTAAACAAAACGCTATTCAATATATTCCTAAACAAATGACAGCTGTCTAAACATGGCGCGAACCAGCTGTATTTAAGTCCTAGTGAATATCAGTGGACCATATTCGTGGTCAATTGTGTGGAAATTGGTGAGAGACACTGAATCAATCCCATACTAATGCGTAAGAGTGAAGAGTTTGTTTGATTGTTTAAACAAACAAGCTTAACTCAGGAAATACGGGGTCGAGTTGAAATTTTTGGGTTTTATAATCCAAAGAAAATTTTATGCACATCACCTACCAATAGGTATGTGCGCAGTGTCAAGAAAAATGAAAAAATAAGAAAATAATATATTGTTTTTGCGAACAGCGTGGCTTATCAGACGACCTTCATTCATAACTGTTCATAAATAAACTCGTCTGCTTTATATTAATAAATTATTTTTTTATTGATGAATCCTTTGACCACAATTGTTCTCAACACTATGTGTGATAATACCGTTTATTGCCACCCTTTGTACTCTAATTTAAACCGCAACCACATTGCTATCGTAATTCAATAACTAATTATGAATTTGGACGTACCGGCTAATAGTTTAGTACAAATTTAATGACACCCCACAAAACATTGGGAACGCCGTATTCTATTACCAAATCACAATAGCAACACGATCTAAATTGGCTACTAAATATTCAAAACCAATACTCCATACGAAACATACACGGGTAATTCCACAATGGAGGGCTAATTCAATTTGAATCACACACAATATTGTATTAATCGTGACGGACAGGTGTAATCAAGCACCGCGTTGTTATATTGTCCTGCGCATGATGTCCCTGCGTTTGACGCGCGGCACCAACCGTGCACATTCGCTGCACACAATTCTCGTTTTTACTAAAATATATTATAAATTTTAACTAGCCTTAACTAAAGGCCATGCAAAAAAAACTTGAAAGATCTTATGTTTAAAACATCGCGTCATATAATTAATGTAATTGACAGTCGTTTTAATTAATCACACGAATGTCGCTAATCGCTATGAAACAGAATCATTATAAAACATTCTACTAATTAGGATATTTTAAACAATCGTTTATATAAAATACATCTACCTCAGCAACAGCTGTCACAAGCACCACTAATGAATAAATAATCCAAACAAACAGATAACAAGAGATGCCAATTAAACAATACACTAATTAATTCCAAACATTGGTGTAGTGGACTTAATTAGAGTAGGCATCATTATTAAACGGGAATGCACACAGGTACTGAACAATACGTAGGTGAGCGTATTGGATATTTCATATTAAAAATATTTCGAGCGTATGCAGTTTATTTTTGAATAGGTTATTTGCGGCTTATTAAAATATATTTGTTTGGTTATTTATTTAAATAAATGTACTATGGGTGTAAAGGCGTTATAAATAAGAAAACCAAGTTAAACTGCTTACATTTTAAATGCTTGGCTATAGATTAAATTTTATTATGACAATCCGCGAACACCAGCAATAATAGTAGCACAGAAGCAATTAATAATAAACAATACTTGCCCGATTTTCTCAAGTCTCAGTATAAAAACATGTATAGCTTCAAAACATAAATCTATTTATGGGCATCTCGTAAAGACGCCACACTGTATCGGCTGAGGCTTTTTAATATCAGAGGCGAGAGCCGCACTGTCCCACGAAACATTTTCCATTAATAAAACGCGAAAAAGGAATATTACATATGAAAAAGACATATATCCGTATCGCCGGACCCGCCGCTATCTCGTAGGAAGGTAATAACTTCTTTACAAGTCCAAAGTCCGAGGGATTGAAAAGCAATTTCAGCAGGACACCCCCGCCCTGCGCGGGGCCGGACTCACCATATTTCTTTTTCGCCGCCACTGTAATTCGCCTTTGATTTAATCTCGAGAAACAAATCTTAGAATGTGAAACAAGCGATAGGCATCAGTGAAACTAGTTTCGTTGATTGGATTCCATCCCGCTGCGGACCCGTCTGTTCCTACAATTTGAAACGGTCACTGCAGAAACTGAGCTATTTGTTTGATTTCGCTTTAAGATTGCATTTCTTATTTTCGAGCCGAGATTTTGTCTGATGCCGTGTATTACACGATTTAACCCTCAATCGACCGCTCCGAAAAACCTTAAATATTTTCGCTTGAATATATTATTTAAATAAATATTTAATACATGCATAATTATCGGAACAGGACACTACAGAGTGCACACTATTAATATCCTGACATCAGTATTTTATTGATGAACATTCAACTACGTATAAAAGGGCTTATTGATCAATTATGCTTGTCATGTATAAATCCATAACCGCTGTAAAATATGAATAAACGAAAGTCCTGGGCGTACGGGCTTGATGATTTGATTAAAGCAAATATTCGAGAGTAATTAAATCACGGAGCCAATATCCGTATCGTGTGTCAACGGCTCCATTTGTAACATATCAGTAAGCTGGATAGAAATGTAACTTTAACCCGTTTACCCGTGGGCGGCGACGCGTCTCCATATCGAGTTACCGCGATACCAAACCACAAACTATACTTTACATTTACCAAGAACTATCATGTCCACGGCTCCAATAACGCGACAACACAACCGTTTAAACAGACACAATTCCAGACATTGCTTTGTAATCAGAATATTATCAAATGACACGTTCATTCGAGTTATCAAAATTAGAAAGGAGATAACAAATTATATGAATTCAGGCTACAATGTATGTAAAGCCCACTTAATATAAGTAGAAACGGTTTCATCCCGTCGACCGTCCGCAGATTGCTATCGCCTAAACTCTTCCGCCCGCCTTATTTATGTAATATAACTATTTGTTAGGGACAAGCACCCTTTACGGTATTATTTCTTTTGACTCAGTTACGAAAAATACATCTAGTTAGAGTGAAGTTTATTTTTAAGGATATGAAATATTACTTATTAGAAACTACTTTGCGACAGTCGGTTCGGTTATTCTTTTAATACATTCAATCAGTAAATAAATCCTTTTTTTATAGTGTTAGGTAAGTAAACTTTTATTCTGCATCTGATACTCTATCCCTGATCATCGCTTATTTATTTTCAGTTATTTTTCGTGCAATGGCTTTCATATAATAAAAATCAAACTATGGTATCCATGTTTTGACTTTTTCATTTTGTATTTTAAATTAACTTTAACTCAATATAGAAATTCCATCAGTTGCAAAATTTTAACAATTGTTTACCGTTATAATTCGTAGGTCTGCGACGCGGGTCCCGTATGAAGCGCGCTCACGCGTCCCCCCAACTATTTTCTGGCCGAACGAAACTCTATATTGAATACAACTGTAACAGAAACTACATTCCACATTGCTTACGGAAAACAATAATACTTTATAATTGAATTTGAATAAGAAGGATACATATTTAATACCATTATTTATGGTTAATGTTGATATCATGTTCTTTTAATGTTTATTTTTTTTACGGTTTTGCAATCATAATTTCTTGAAATAGAACAAATTAAATTATTATTAAATAAAATCGAAACTGCGTATTACCGCTATGTTTGCATATAAGCATTTCGCAACTGCCCTACATATTCCAGCTATATCTGCGATACAATCATACGATTATAATTCGATATATTTACAAATGTACGTACGTTTCAATTATCCAAAACAGTGGGTTTTTATTAAACGGTAACCGTTGTGCCCTCTGCGAACCGCGGGCCATTTGGTACAGTTTTCAATTTGTCGTCGCAACCATACATCAGGAACGGCACGCAGCGGATACTTTACGGACCCCAACTTTAATACACTTACGCTTGACATTTTTCCGCCCATTATGCATTCTCTTAAACCAATGCTTTCAATCAGTACTAGGAACTTGTAAAAGAAAAATAAACGTGCGTCCTTAGAAACGTTTATATAACGCTTTGTATACCTGAGGGTTAGTTTATATATTTGAAAAGGTTTAAGTAACAGAAAAAAAGGGTTAACACACAATTTCTATTCTGTTTCCTACTTCCAAATACAAGTATAATTCTTGTATAATATTTTCAGCAAACTAGTGATATTTATGACCGTTGTCACAAACCAGTTTTGTAGAGAAAAATCGTCGAATTAGGGGTCAGTACGCAATAGTTCTCAAACATTAGTCCTGGAAATAACAAGTCGACATCGTTTGTCAGCTTCGATGATAAATGCTCGCTTGTAATTGAATCGGGGAGTTTGCTCCGTTTCCATACGCGAAATTGCTACGGATTGACTTTTAATATTTTTATTTATGTTTTGCATTGAATGCGACGGCAGTACACTACTTTTCTATGTTAGCCTAAGGGCCGATTTTTCAATCCTTGGTTAAAATTTATCCGTCCAATAAAGTATTACGCGAACATTTTAAAATGTCACCTGTAAACTGTCAAATACGGACAATTTAAATACATTATTGAAATGGTAGTTTAATACTTTATTCGATGAAAAAGTTTTATCCAACGATTGAAACATCAACCCTTAATCGATTAATAGCAGCATTTAATATTTGTTTTTAATGATGTTGTTTTGTTATATTAAAAATTCTTGGAGATGTTTAAGCCGCCTGAGAAGTTTCGAGAAATGATGTTACTAAAGGTATTGCATTACGTTAATAGTTTAATACCTAGTATTTTGCGCTTGCACCCACGTACTTTACTATATTTTATAGGAAAAATGAGATGTTACATTCAACGAAATTAAAAACTGATTATCTGATCTATTTGTTACTTTCTTGGAAATTTCCATGATAATAAAATAATTATAAACATCAATGTATAAACAATGTAACTAATTTGTATCTACTTGAAACAACTAGGTGGCAAGCTTCCTATCGATGAGAGCGATACAGAAGTCTCAAATTAGTAGCTCTCGACGCTCAGTTAAGCTGTCTAATTGGACCGTGAAGACTACATTTTAGTGAATAAAACCTTAACGGCCGCGGCGGCAATTATAATTTATTGATTTTTTATTTAAATTATGTTGGGAATGATTTTTACTTTGAATTAATATTTATAATTCAAATCATATTCAAATATTTAGTTTGTGTAATGAATACATTACGTTATGCAAACATTTAGAACAGCAAACAAAAACGAAAAATATTAAGGAGTGAAAAAGAGAAACAACAAAACAGTTTGAATCTGATCTAATAATTGCTAGAGTCACTGTGACCGGATCGGCTTTCAATTTTGCGGAATTAATAACAACGCAAATATCACTCCTGTCGACCACACGCTAGCGTGAAACAGAGACATCTTATTACAAATTGTGGTTGTAATATAAACTACGTGTTTTCTTATTACAATACACATTCTCACTGTTATTTCCAAATGGTATACGTTCAGTAAAATAAGTTTTTATTCATTAATTATACATGCCAACGGGAATGAGGTGCTCTTATTTGCATACCCTCAGATAGCAATAGAGTCAATGATTTTTTTATAAGGCATGCATTATTAATTATTTAATTACATTGAAATCACAATAGTCAGCAAAGCGTATGTGTAATTGTGAAGTATTCATCAGGCAGTGTGTATTACTAATTTCGAGGACTGTTGGTGCGCGCCGGGCCACTGAACGTTCAAATTGCCGTAGCGTTAGTCGCCATTGCCGTTCATTACGACCTGTGTTTGCTACTCCACGAATGAAGTACCAACAGAGGAAATGAGCGCTTTCTATCAAGAGGGTATTAACCCCATTGTGAATTTCATTGTTGATCGGTCAGTCGCGATCCGGAGGCGCAATTACTTCGATACTTGAAAATTTTGCCCGGGTATGAATTTCTCAAAGTAGGTATCATGGTATATTACGATAAATTGATCAATTATTTACCACCTTAATCATGTTATATTGAGAGATAAATAAGAATCATGCCTAACATAATTCTTACAGGCGCTTAAATTAACTTGGGCAGCAATCGGAGCAGACGCAGGAATGTTGCGGTTTTTCAAGGAGGGCAGGCATATCAGAAAAAAGTATTTTTAACATTATGTCTCGACCATTCTAAGGAAACTTTAAGGCCCGAAATATGTACCTACTTACTTTGCTCTAGGTAGAGCAAAGTATTAAAAAATGAAAACAGTTTGTCCCCTACTTAATGAAAAGTTACACAAATTTGCATAAAATCTGTCGAACAGAGGCATCATTACAAACTTTGACTGTACTTTAAAAGCACTAAAATCGAAACGACCAATAAATGCCCGACCTCATTTTTAGTCTGACGCGTGTTTTCGTACCGTTTTGTACATAAATTATTTCGTACAACTTATTAGGAAGCTGGTTCAATCAAATCTTGTATTACTACCTATATTATAGGTATAATGGTTCGAATATTTAAAAAAATACTGACGTAGATATTTTTAATGACTAGTTTTAAACAAAAAAAAAAGAAGACAAAATAATATGATATCTGTCATAAATTATATTGAGTAAATTCGTTATAAAATCATTTAACAGCACAACAAAGTTAATAAGCCTGCGTCAATTAATTAAATTCAATTACGAACGTCAAACCATAAAAGACTGTGACGTCTTTATGTTGTGATATGTAAACTCCTAGTCTAAGAATCCTTCAACTGATAATGGCATTAATGAAGCTTCGACTTTTTCGACTTAATGAGGGTTATCTAGAGCGGGTCTCTAATAAAAACCGATTGTTGCTGTCAACCGCTGTGATACGTTTCGTTCTTGACGTCAATAGTTCATTCTTAATTATAATAGATAACCCAAGGCGGGTCGCGACTTCCTACCATGTTGACAATGGCACTGTATTTCCGAACTTTTGTCGATTGTGACACTTTTATATCAACTTTTAGTTTCTGTATACTTCACGTATTGTTAACCTATTTCTGGATAACTAACAAATGCAGCCGACACATACTTTACGAGTAAGCTCATGCGAGACGAGAAAATGATTAAGTTAAGCCCATTAAAGAATAAACCAATATCCTACTACAGTTTCGCACTTCAAAGTCTTCTTTCATTAAAATAATTCTTGACAAAGAAAGTAATCCGATTATGCAACGCATAAGTATTAGAATGTATGCACAACGTCAATGTTTACATTGAAATGCACTAATTATGCTAGAATTAACTCAGTATTTTTAATTGGGCTATTTAGGTACATAGTCTTGATGTGAATAAATCTAATTGAGTTAATGAAGAGGAATTTCTTAATTAGTGGTGTTTGTACAAGCTATGGGCACACGTACTGTACCGAAACGGGTTAATTACGAACGATAACTCTTTAATTAACCTGCCTAATAACACAGTATTTGCATTCAAGTCGCTAACGTAGGAACACTAATTAGGGACTCGTCGGAAATAGAAAATACTGTATTTATGATAATCGTCGTCAATTTTAAAATTAAGGGTACATTAATTACCTGGCTTGTATTGATATTTATTAATGAATTATTCTAAGTATACAATAAAATATGTATTTGTGAAACATGTATAGCTTTAAACATGTTTAAAATGTAATTTGTAGATATATATTACATAATAATTCATTGAAGATCAGATCAATGATAATAATAAAATTTTAACGACACAACACATCGAGCAGCAAACAAAATTCATATAGGAAAAACAATATTGACGTTGATGCACGTAAACAAACGTACTCGAACGCGCGTCATTAGTCACGCCACGAGAGGTTATCTGGTCAAACATAAACCAATGAGTGGTCCAAGACTTTCTAATTATGTATACGATGTTATTAAGATAACAGTTAACACACAGATAATATGTAAAACAATTGACTTCTGTGTACTTATAGGAACGTTTACCGAAGCGATAAGATACAAAGTATTTTTAGAAATAACAACGCTTTCTCGCGTATCGGTTTTAATTAGATGATTTCATCGTATCTTGAGTGATTTTGTCTTAATTAGCTCCCAGATTTTACGTAGGTTGTTACAATATAATCCTCCCCATCGAGGAACAATTACTTCCTTCCACGAG
Organism: Colias croceus; assembly: GCF_905220415.1. Taxonomy (NCBI): domain Eukaryota; kingdom Metazoa; phylum Arthropoda; class Insecta; order Lepidoptera; family Pieridae; genus Colias; species Colias croceus. The sequence continues at coordinate 4,785,163 of NC_059541.1, read as the reverse complement.
TATCGTAGATAATTGCTTGTAAAATAAATAATCTGCTCCGAAAAAAGCTGACGAGTTTACCGTTGATGGAATTTTTCTATCATAAAAATATTGTAGGGTGTAAAACTTGTTAAAAAAGTCTATAAGAACAAAGGTGAAATGATAACTAAATTTATTAAACGTATTCTGTCTTATGTCGTACAGTCTGTTCGACGAAGGCTTATTCAAGTAGGAGACAGCCGCCTGGTAATTAAATAAGTAACAAGAGGAAGCGCAACCGCCGCCACTGAAAAACAAGCCTCGACTACAACCTAATTACAAGTGACCTTCAGGGCTACCGATAACAATTAAAATTTACTTTTTATAGGGCACGGGCTATCTGGGTTAGTGACAAACGTTGCCCAGAAACATGCGCAGTGTCAGTTATATATTTCCACTTGCCTTAAAATATAATATTTAATAGCAATAGCATTCAAAAGCATTAATTATGTAAATGTTAACTAATGTCTCCTAAAAATGATAGAGATGAGATGCTTTTCTTTCAAGCTGGGTTGAAATGTTATTTGATTTTGTTACTATAATAGAAGCAACAGCATCATTGTTAATATATAATTTTTATTGCAGATGTTTACAGTACGAATCCGAATTTGACATTTATGGTTTAATCTTACAAGGAAAATGAAAAATTCATTCCAAAATTTGTCCGATATTTTGCAATTTTGCCAAGCGATAACCCTAGTCAAGTGTGCCTCGTACTAATTTGTTTGCTATACAGGAAAGAGAAAACTGTGGAGCGGACCAATTAGCAAGCCCGGTGACCCCGTGTCACTGCAGGCAATCGCTAATGACAACCCTACCGCATCGCGACCGGCCGCGCGCCGCACATGTCACTTTCATTTATTAAAATATTATTAAATGAATGAATTAGGCTGTAGTATGTAAGGTTGAAATTCGAACAGCGAAGACCTCCCATATTATTATTAAGTTAAAAAAACCTCTGCTTTCGCGAAGATGTTTTCCATATAGGCTTCTAGTCGTAAAAACAAATAGCATAAGTACACGTTTGGTGTTTTGTAATAAATAATTATAATACGAGTATGTGATAATAAAACAAGTTATTTTAATTTCCAAGGCACGGTTGATAAAGGTACCTACTGTGTCGTTAATTGTATAAATAGTATTACGTAATTAAATCATAAACATCATTTGTAATAAAACTATTGTTCAACGGCATGGTAACAAAATAAATAGGACGATTAATAAGCGAAGAAGTGAACTTCAATTATTTTAGTAAAAATGGGTTTAAAATTACGGTCGCGTGATTAAGTTAATGTAACCTAAAGCTGGGTGAGGTCGAAACTCCAAGTGTTAAGTAAATTTTTTAATCAAACTGATTGAAAATTAGTTGAAATTAAATCCATTAAAACATAATATAAGCTCCGGTCGTACTCAACATGATTATTACGCGGTGGGGTTATTTTAGAAAATTACGGACAGATAGAAATGATATAATCCTATCTGTAATTAATATTAGAAACGCGGTCATTGTGAACGGACGAAGCACTGCTGATTAATTTATCCTAACAGCCTCGTTAATTAAAACGGGTTTATTAATTGGCTGAAATTAATTAATTTGCATGCACAAAATTTTATACAGGTACCTAATGTAAAACTTTGTATTCAATAGACCAGGTTTACCAATTACATGGTTAGATATCTTTAACATGAATTACGTATATATTTTTACTGGAAATTTTTGTTGTTCTTTTACTGTGTTTAGATTTAAATCATATCGTGGGAATTAGATCAGTTAACCTAAGTACAATGTATTTAATATTTTGATGACTTAAATTCCGATTAGAATATGAGGTATCAAAAGCCAAAATAGTATGGGATACTTGTGAGATACACTATTGTGCTGTTTTTTTTTTTTTTAAATGGAACATATTTTCTCAAATATAAATTTTGTATTAAAATTTCAGAAAGGACAAGCATAATATTTCATCTAATAATAACAAATGAAAATATTATTTGTTGAAAGTCTTAGAGAGACTAGAGAGTATACCTACAATATTCATTATAAATTAAAACTTTATGGTGATGCCATGATGGTAGGCTGCAAGAATAAATCCGGTGTAAGATTTTATTGTTATGTCACCTGCGCACGAGTGACGAGCTTATTATCAAGCGCTTTTCATAGCGATTTTAACTTCGGGAGCAGTTTTAAATTGTAGGTAGTATTCAGTATTAAATAATATATTTGTTTTAATATGTATAGTGCCACCTTAAAAACTTTTCACATATATGACAATATTAATAAAAGATTGTGTAAATTTTTTGACTCAAACGTTTTCATAAAACTGAAATGTACAAAATATCACTTAGTGCTTTGTAAAAGTATTTTCTCATGAAATCTTCTAAGAAAAATACATTTCATTAAAAAAAACGAACAACTTTACACATTAAACTTTTCTGCCTAAAACAAATCTTATTCATAAATCACCAGCATAAAATATGTGTAATGTGTAATGTGGAATCATAGCAGCGCAATAAAGCTTCCCTTAATAATTGACATTAGTAATAATTATAAGAACCCAATGAGCAACGTTTATAATTAAAACGAATGAAGCATAGCACTCTCCTGGTCTAGTGATGTACCTCTAATGAGCCACTTGCTAATTAGAGAATAAACAAGCAGGATACGCCATTCTAATTGGCTTTTGGTACAACCATGTCGCTTCGAGCTCAACGGAATTACACTTTTACAAAAATCTTCGTATATTTTTAACTTTAAAACCTTTGTATTGTCATACAAAAATAGATAGAGTTAGAATTAGAACATTATATTTAGATTTTAGACAAAAATGATAAGATTTTACTTTTAAAAGGCAAAATATTACATTTTAATTTTTACACCTGTGTACTGTATTGATTAATTGATCATACTCTGTTAGGTATAGTAAAGTAGTTTTTAATTACCTAATGCTAGAAACTGCGGACTGCTCTCTGCAGTTAGTACATATAAAATTAAACTTCTTTTTATCATCAGTTGTATCAATATTAACTGCTTTTAAATGTCACTATCAACTTATTTCTCGTTATCAATGTAAGTTTAAAAAATAATTGGTCAATACATTTAAAGATGCTTAATCGACGCTTCCAAACATCCTAAATGAGTAAATAAATAAAACAAATATTCTAAACGTAGGTATCTACAAACAAATTAACAGGAAACATTATCTGTGAGAGCTCATTAGGGGAATAAAGAATTGCTACTGTACGCTTAATTGGCAATTTTAATAATGCTATTTTCAAAGGCGTTTTATTTATTCTTATTAGCTTATTAGTTTTTCATGGAACTCGGTGTATTTGTTATGAGAAATACTCAGTTTACAGTTATGGGCTTAATTTTATAATATTTTGCGTAGGTAGGTATATATTTTGTATTATATGAATAAATTGATTGGACTAAAAAGCTTTTAATAAAATATCCCGAAATAGTTAAATCATGGTTTTTTTTAATATGAAATATTTTAAATATATTAAATTCTATTAAAAATAAAACTTCTTTGCCTCCAATTTATGTAAGTATTCAATAAATAATAAAATACATAATTTATTTTCCAAGTTTTTACAACTAATGATGTAACTTGCTGTAATATTATAAACAGTTTTCCGGATAATTTATTAGAATATTATTTATGTCGTACGTCACTTGCACAATTTGTACAAATAGACAGTTCTCAGAAAGAGAATTTACTGCCTATGATTCAGGAGCTTACTGACAACTTTAGCGGCAATATATTCACTCGTTATGTTCGCGTTTTCAACTCCAATTAGAATGAAAAAATAAACAATATTTTTTCCCTGTAATTACTTAATTTTGAAAATAAAATAAAAACTCGCGAAAATGTTTTGTTTTATTTTGTGTTAGAGAGGATTTTTTATAATTAGAAAATATTTTAAAATAAGCAGTAAGGTATATAAATTACTTTTTTTTTAAAGCTTTAAGAATTACGTATGATAAATTTACTACACATTAAAACTTTATAAACTTTTCACGATAACGTTTGAAAATAGTTTACACCTCCTTATCACATAAAAAGCAATTTAAAATACGTGTACCGGTATTGTTAAAAGCACCTCTTTATCGGTTAAAAAAGTTGATTAACTGCAAGAAAGAATACAGGGAAGGGTGACAACCTATGGCTCAGTATTAATTATTCTGAAACCAGACACAATTCGTTATACACTATTTTCATTAGTTTTTCAAAGGCTACACAAGCAACCATGGAGATCATTAAGCGGACTCTTCAAAGCTGTCGCCGCATTACACTAATTGACGCAATTAGAGGGATTGCTGAACGGAAATAAAAGTCGGCTCACCTTCATGAAACGCCGGCCCCGCCAATTAGCCTAGCTCTTAATTAGCCTCTTCAGAACACTCCAGCCGCCGATCAGTCTCTTTTCACTTAGTTAAATTCACAGCACGAGAGAATCTTGTTCATATTCGAGTGCTTACAAGGATCGTTCGACACTGCACTGAAAAGTTTTTTCGCGATCGTCTTAGTACAATTCGCCCGAGTCGCGAAACGTGCGCTCGCTGCCACCGGCGGGAAGCGAATGAATGAGCCAACTATAGTACCCCAAAGCGGGGATGTGCCCTTTCCTTTTTCTGAACGCAAGCTCTACTGCAATAGAGCTTTTCGCTCGAAGCCGGCTACGCACTTACGACCTTCTACCCCTGAAACGACGCTTAGCACCGTAAGTGGGCAGATTGTGCGGTATTGCATTTAGGCCTAAATAAAAACGATACTGAATCAAATTACGATCGGACGATAGCTTTTAACTATTTTACGGTCTATACTCTAGATTACTTGTCATTTGGAAACTGCAGCAATTCAATATGGAGGTAACGAACACGTTGTTACGCGAACCATTCAAATCTATTTTCAGCTATTAATGGTGTGTTAATTTTCTTTTACAAAATTAAAACAGCCTTAATTGTTCATTAAAATGATAAAGTCCCGCATAATTCGTTTTCTATTAATTTAATGGACAATTAGTCTGAACTAATGCTTCACCATTTATTTTTTGAAGTTTATTTTCCTATATTAGGTAGGTGAGTACCGATAATGAGGGATCATTAAAAGCAACGGAACTAGATCCATTACAATGTAAACAACATAATTATAACAATTTTAAGCTATGTTTAGATGATTCAATGCTATTTTGAGGAGATTTACCAATTTATTATTTTATCAACTTAGAAATTAAAAACGGCAGTGTAGGTAGGTCTAGGATACTTTTTACATATTCACTGTAACAATTAGGTATAAAATACCTTAATAAAATTCATTTCTCATAATAATAAAGTTAAATAGTATAAATTAAAAATAATTTTCATCATTTATACCTTATTCAAATGTTAAATGCAGTTACTAAAGATAAGTGGTGCTCGTTGAAGACACCATCAATAAAACAGGTTGGCACCACGCCGCAAGTTACCGTCACAGAAACAACCCTTACCCTTATTTATACCTACTAAACTATAATTTATTCTAGTGTGGTCAATGACCCTCTTTTATTCAAAAAAACAATCATAAATTCTCATCAATATTTCTCTTTAGAATAAGATATTCAATAATATTATATGTGGGAAAGGGATAAAAATGATAACAATGTATAAATTATGAAACTATTGGCAAAGGCTTTCCGTCGGCTTCTACATTCTAAGGCGAAATATAATATTATATATTATATATATATATATTATAATATTATAATTTAACTAGCTTTCCGCCCGCGGCTTCGCTCGCGTTTTCACAGAAAAACCCGCATAGTTTCCGTTCCCGAGGGATTTCCGGGATAAAACCTATCCTATCTCTCAAGTTGGATCGAACTGCACATGGTGTGCGAATTTTATTATAATCGGTTAAGTGGTTTAGGAGTCCATTGAGGACAAACATTGTGACACGAGATTTATATATATTAAGAAGATTTAAATATGAGTAGATAAATCTTTCCATGACAGAAAACCCTTATTATTAATTAATATATCTATATATAAAACTCAAAGGTGACTGATATAGTGATCTATCAACGCACAGCCCAAACCACTAGACGTATCGGGCTGAAATTTGGCATGCAGGTAGATGTCATAACGTAGGCGTCCCCTAAGAAAGGATTTCCCGAAATTCTTGCGGGAACGGGGAAAAACGGGGATGCACGTACAAAGTCGTGGGCGGAAGCTAGTCACTATATAATTATACAATTTAGCTTTGCAGTTTCTGCAGTTTACCTTTTTAGCAATTCATTCTGAATATCTATAGACAATCCTGATAGATAGACAATCAAATGAATTTTATTTAATTTATTCATAACGCGTTATCGATTTCGAACGTGTTATGAAATAAAATTATATATATAACGTAGGTACCGGTGAAGGGGTTCGTTTAGATTCGGAGGATATATCAGTTCGTATTAAGATGATAAAAGTATATTTTGTGAACGATTTCTACTTATTCTGCGGGAATAAAAGAAAAATATGGTATAATAGCATTTCCCGACGCTCCGATGTAAAACTAACTTTAACTTGACACCGGCTAGTCTAAATACAATCAAATAATTAATCCCCTTAAAATTTTATTCATGAGAAAATTTCTAAAAAGCAGCTTAGTACTTAAGTCCAAAAATCAAAACTTACTGATTTCATAAAGTTATCAGTATTTTTTTTTATATACAAATTTAAAAAAAACTACATTTGTTCTTAGTTCTTATTATATGTATATTGTGTTGTTATCGTAACAAATGTTATTTATATATTATATTAAACAAATTCTTGCATCGTAACAACATATTTTGTTCGTATTATACATGTTCCTTATGCTTCTATTCACTTCTTTACAATGCAAGGATATTCAATCCCCGTAGATGTATAGGTATAACAAAATTGAATATGAATAAGAATGGATTACCTTTTGTCCGTCTTGTTATCCATCTTTCTTACAGCTCTACTTTGTATTAAATCAATTAAGCCATACATGAGGGTTGTCATAAAATGATTTATTACTCCTTTATACTATCAAATATTATTATAACGAGTATTAGTGATATGTAATGTAAGTGATAACCGACGCTACTATAACAAGAACTATTAATTATTTTATTTCTTTCTTTCAAAAATATTAGTCTTTAAAATATATGAATAACAATTCGAATTAGATTGTAACCACGTTTTTATTTTTCTTTGTAAAATATCAAATTGGAAAAGATATGAATATTGCAACACAATAAAAACCAAAATGGTAGAGCCGTTTTGAAGTGATATAATTAGACTTTTCATGTATTCAATATTCATACGTCTGTATAAGTAATAAGACAAAATTATATAAAACCCGTGTACAAAACGCTTATTAACATAGATATGACTCGAATATTGAATACCCAAAAACCTAAATAAATCGACACGAACGCCTTGCGTTCTGTATCAATTTGTGATCCATTCATAAACAACCCCACTGCTAGGGATGTCATTGTTTACATGACAATATCGATAGATTACAAATCGATATTATTCAACACACTGTTCAAAGTCAAATCAATGGAATATTTGTTGAAAGCTTTATTTGCTCTTTCTTTCTTACATTATGGTGACACAAAATTGAATTACTGTATAAGTTCTACTTTTCTTTATTTGTATATTATCTTGTATAATCAGGTAAACAAGAGAATGTTAAAAATATTCAAGCAAAATGTGTGTTTAGTGAAACTTAGAGCTCTAAGAGCAACTCATAATATTGAATGGGATATATTCAAGATGATTTTTAATAGATAAATCAATAAAGATACGAACATCACTAGAGACACGTCAACCCGGTTTACATTGACGCGTTTATTTCTTATACCCGCTAAATTTATTGCCGGGTAACTCGAAGCATGTAACCCAACAAATCATGACAACTTTTAACAATTTTCATCGCCTTTTTGTCAGTCAGACAGCTATAGAAGGGTTCCGATACCCTAGAGGTTACAAGATGTAGCATATATTATACATGTAAAAGATATTTTCAATACATAATTTTTATTAACTACTACTTCGAATTGAACCTATTTAGTAATTTGGCTTAACACTCACTTAACTGTAGATAGGTATAAGGTACAAAACCTAAAAAAAATATTAATTTAATAATGAAACAAAAACATGATTCTTAAAAATAGATTTTCAAGAAGAAAATAGCCTACAGTAAGCAAATTGTTCAAGAAGATAAATAAGAAATGATAAATTACAACGAATCTGAAATGAACGGAACAGATTAAAATTTATCCTTTACGTAAAAAATCGGCTCAGCGTTGCCGCTTTCATTGAAATCGACTTAAACCAATTAATCACTCTTATCTGCTTGTTTCCTTGAGTTTTTCGGAATGAGGGATAGACGGCTGACCATTGAGCCAGTGTTGTGGGGTAAACTGCCACTATTGTGTGCCGTTTTGGCCTATTGTGAATGGCCATTGTGTTGGAAACTGATGGTGTCGCCGACCGCGTAGTGTAAGCCCACGATTAGTCTTCGGATACGCTCAAGAAATACAATTATACGCCCGATAAAAAGGTTGCCTTCATTGACGTTTCGATTTACGAAAACGTTAGGCGATTTATTGGATATGCGACAAAAATTCTAAGCGCACGTTGGCTACTAAAGTCTGATAAATGATAATGAATAACATTAACTTTTCTTTATATTATTATATTCATTTAAAATGAATACTTGGTAGGTAGGTAGTCTAGGGATGCGCCGAATACTGAATACATATTCGGTATTCGGCATATTCGGCATCTTTTTCACTATTCGTATTCGGCCGAATCATTCGGTTTAGGTGCCGAATATATTCGGTATGAGTATTTCTACTTTCTTGGCTATAGAACTAAATAAATAACTTCATATTATGAATGATTTATGTCATACTATACACAAGTCAAAGAAATCCTATGAAGAATGTTTGAACCTAAGGTATACAGGGTGTAATCGTTAAGTGTGCACAGGCGATTTATCCGTAACTATAACAGATATCAAAAAACCTTAAACTGATATTGAAAGTACTATACCTAATGAGTAAAATGACATTAATAATTTTTTTTAAATAAAACGAGAAATATCCAAAAATGTTACATGAAACGCTCCCATTCATTGTCCCATACAATGTTCGAGACGACATCCTCGATTTGGAATACCATTGTATTCCACATCGAGCTCTATTTACAGTTTCTAAATGAACTTTCATTAAAATTTGCGAAATAATTATAGCACAAAATCAAATAACAAAGCAAAACCTTTCATATTAAATGTTTGAAATAGTCATATTTCATACTAAATGTATGGGAGCGTTTCATGTAACATTTTTGGATATTTCTCGTTTTATTTTTAAAAAGTTATTATTGTCATTTTACTCATTAGGTATAGTACTTTCAATATGAGTTAAAAGTTTTTTGATATCTGTAATAGTTATGGAATAATCGCCTGTGCACACCGATTACACTCTGTATAAAATAAAACGATCATTACATTTCAAACCAACGTTTATTTTGTAAATTTACATCAACATAATTTAATCATGTTTATTATTAGAACTTAGTCAGTATTTAATATTTATAATACTTTAAATCCTGAAGTCTGAAGACAATGCTTTTAGTCCCAATAGAAAATGACATTACGTCCGCTCATATTGCAAACACTAACTTAAAGTAAAAATATAAAATTTTTAAACAATTTAAAAATTTTAATATTTTGTGCGAAGTTTCAACACAACTGAGACGGCACGGAGTGCGCGGGCGATAGACGCGGGTGGCGGGCGGTGAGGTAAGGCTCGCTCGCCACCGAGCCGGCAGCTACTTGCGACCCGTTAGAACCGGTTTACGCATCAAAACACGTCAAAACATTGAACCGAATAATTCGGCCGAATATTCGGTTCGGTAAGGTTCTAACCGAATAGTATTCGGTATTCGGTTATTCGGTGAAACCACTATTCGGCGCATCTCTAGTAGGTACTATTCGTAATTATGAAAGTATAAATCTGTTATTTATTTCTAGTTAAAAACTGTTTAGGTACTAACATAAAGACATTACATTCATACAATTTAATAAATCAAAACATACGAATAATTCGCAAAGCTAATGAATTATACTTGCAAATATTGATCACAAATGTGTTAAGTGAAGTCTGTGCATAATCCTCAAATCGTTGTTAACGCGTCCCTTATTAAGTCCTAGCAAAGAAAACGAAATAGAAATTTACATAAATTAAACGTAGCTTTAAACCTTTCGTCAGTTTACAAAGTGTGCTAATGACGGAGACGGCTTAAGGGCTCTCACGCGAACTGATATCGCGTGACGCTTTCAGAGTTACTTATTGTAATTTAAAGAAACATTTCGCGTAAAATATGGATTTATGATTTCTGATTTAGTTATAAATTGAGTGACTAACAAGCACTGTTTAGTACTTGTAGGTAGTATTAACTTTTGTTAAAACCGTTCAATGAAAAATCATTCGATACAGAGTACCTATGTAACTGTCATAAATTGTAAATGTATTGCAGGACATTAAGTAAATCATACCTAATAATAAAAAAAATACATTTTTTCTGTGTTTCTTTATCATTTTTGTTAGTTGTATGTATTATTGTTTATCTATGTCTATTTTAATTTTAATAATTATAAGTTTTTAAAACATTCAAATACCTAGTTAGGTATCTACCAGAAAAATTGTATACTAAAAATATTTTAAAGAAGAATAATTTTAAACGTTCATCAACTGCTACAGAGGGTGTAATAATAAGCAAATAATGGCATGTAAAGCAGTCTGTGTAGCCAAGTTTGTTTTACTCATTTGAATTTTGTTTACTCAACTTGTTTTAATAACAGTCCTCCCGGCTGAGAATTAAGCTGGTTTTAATGCGCTGAATAAATTTACTTAAAAACTAATCAATTTGCAAGCAACACCTCAAATTGTTATAAGATTTCCAAATACTTGGACAGATTTAATAAGAATAACACTTTTTCCATGCAATACGTAACCAAAAACAAAAAGTATTAGTAAAAAATAAGGTCAAAATAAAAAGAACAGAAATAACCTTAAGGTGATAATTCGGTCAGTTTAATCGCTAAATGAATCTAATTTAAAATTGCGTTAGAAACAAAAAGTTGACTATAAATAGATTCTTCATTATTTAATTGTATAAAAAACTGGATTTCTTTTAAATACAAATAATTTATAGTTTGCAGTTTCTATCTGTAGCTAAATATATTGTAATACAACTTCTGATCAATTGATAACTTTAGTTGATTATTTTTTGTTATTCTAACCGCATTGTAAAGAATATACTTACGATATCAAAATGATTTCATTTCATTGTAAATACCTACTCTATTTGTACTCGTTTATATGTACTTGCTTATAGTAATGGAAAAATAAATTGTCAAGCCTCTACACAGGGGGTCATAGTATTTCACCTTATAAAATATACGCGTATCTATATTGCCAAAATCTTTAACAAACCAGCCAATGAAAGTTATATTGAATGCAGTTGCGAAAAAAATAACCGAATTACGCACATTTTGTTCTTTTTTCATCATTTCATAATATCGGACAATTTTACGCTACAATAGTTTACGCTGGCCTTGCTTTTTCTAACAATTGTGTAATTATTCGATATCAATGGAATATTTACACTTCTTCTACAGTCTACTCTGATGTTTTCCTTAATAGATTGCCATACCAAAACGTAGACATAAAAATATCTAAGCATGCACATAGTTTATTAGTAGGCAGTAATAATGTAGTAAACCTTCCAATTCACTATATTGACCAATCGGTAATAGTCTTATCATTCTAATATTAATGTAGTCTCTACTAAAATAATCGTATATTTATATTTCTTTCACTAAACGTCGTTTGTTCAATTACCCTGATAGTTGTAGGTAATCAATTAGTCCAAAATACATTTCGACTTAACTTTACATTTCGTGCAAATCAAATTCGTCAAAACGTGACAAATCGCAATATTATCTACGGGGATTAAATTAATGAGATCAGTACCCTACCGTCGAACTGTACTGCCATGGGAAAAGTAAACACAGGGGAAACCAGGATATTATGTTTATTCTGATCCATAATTAGCTAGCAAACATATGCACGTAAAGAGTATAATAAAAAATCACTAACGGTGACATCGTTGAGGGAAATCTTATAATTAAAATTAGCTGGTCGAATGAGTTAAGTCTATTATGTTTATTTTTTATAACATAGGTACCCTTTGAAATTATTTAAAATTCTTTAATAAGTTGATTATAAAAAATCAAGTTAATGAGCTTAATTACAAGATTTGAATCCATTTCGCAAATTACCACATAGCGCAGTCGATACAAAAACTGTTGAAGTAATATTTTCTCAAATCAAAGAATAACAAGCTCATCTACACACCTACCACACACTTATAAAACTTTAAAAGCAAAAAAACAACGAATTAATACAAAAAAGAAAGCCCTCCGTCACCGTGGTCCAATCGGCCATTCAGCACGCGGCGAGGCCATAAAATTAAATAAACCCGTTATTTTTCAGGCTGAGGAATGTGCGGTCGGACGGACGGTCAATAGGGCGGTACGATAACGGCGCACATTTGTAAAGATTTTGCCCGGCCGACCAAGAATCTACCGTGGCCATACGTTTGCATAGAGCTACGAATGCTACGAGTGTAAAGTGAGTGTAAAACAAAATAGAACTTTTATCGTACCAAATTTTCATTCGTACATTCAAATACGTAAGTTACCTACATAATAGTACAGTACTCGTGGTATAAAAAATTTCATGGTATTTTTTTCCTAGAATATTATGCTGTTTCTTTTTATCACTGTAATATTATAGATGCATCGAACAGTTACATTAAATGTCAAATAAGAAGTATATTGGTTCAGAAGAAACAATGAAACTTTGAATAAAAAATTAAACTTTCAGAAAAGTAGTAGACGGAATTGGCTAGCACCTTGACAATAATATTGAGCTATTGAAAAGTAAACCATCCAAAGAGACACGCAACACCACCTATCGAGAGTTGCGCGAACAAATTACTAGTAAACTACATACTAAGTACATATTTTTATCAATGAAGAGAATTCTGCCTATGAACTTCGGTGTACCTCTTATTTTTTTAATCGTATATTAAAATCCAATATCATCACAATTATGATTGTCTCAATGGTAGAGTTGGATTATGTATTTAAATAGCTCATTTATTTATTTTACATATTTTTATTTAATCGAATAGAACTGTCTGCTCTATTTTTTCATAACCACCAACGGTTTATTTCGGATAATCTGCGAATAAATGAAAATTGATTTTAAGATTGTGCCGCCCTGAGCCAGAACGTTGACAAATAATACGGCTCTATCCACCAACGTCCGTTCCACACCCTTATTATGTTTGTATTCCTTGTTCATTTGCAGTAAACGAAACTTTATCCAGTTTACTTAAACCACAGATTTATTATTATATTATTTTATGCCACAATTTTATATACCTGTCATATATCTAAAATTCATGAAACGAGCAATATATCCCTTAAAAATCTAACCTAAAATGGGAAGCTAGCCTGTAACAAAAATTTGTTCACTAAAAAATAAAAAGTATAGAAAAATCAAGGGGGTGTCGGGTGTCAATTAGGCGCGGGGAGGCTACACGTGACGTTACTCATCTACATCACGAGTATCGCTGATGCAAATTTAAATACAGTTTAAAATCTACTTTTTTGTAACGCTCAATTTTTTCGTAGCGGTCGCGGCTGGCAGATGTTTACTGTATATAATTATTATAACCACGCAAGATATATCTGAAAATAATTTTTATACATATAGGTACCTAACTAAAGAAATCATGCGAAATTTAAATTATGTTTACATAGGTATCTTACTTTTTTCAAATCTGAAAACAATATCTTTTCTTGTTCCAAATAATATAATGGAAAAATATATTTTAACAATTCTGTACTTTCTTTGTGCATGCTTAAATCGTGAGCGGGATCGTTAATAATATTGAAGAGATAAATTAAATGCACATTACCCTTTGTAACGCGAACACATAAAGGCGCATAAAGGCACATTATTCAATTATAAAAATTGAATGATAGAACTTAAAGCTCGCTGAATGGCGTAGGAATTATGCAGCGTGAACGAATTACTTCACGAAACTAATTGTGAAAATAAAAAGGATCCATAAAAAAAGATTGAATTCGTGGGAATTTAACGGTGTTTAATGAGTTGTATAAAAAATATTTCAACTACACAATAATGTAAGAGGGACGTGATTAAGTTTGGGGCTTAATATCCGGCGGGAAGGCGCAAGACATAAAATGCAGTTTGGCTTGTAAAATAGGGATGGCACTGCTAGGGTACTTATCAATTCATGATTTTATACCGGTGCCGGTGTAAGAAGAATATTGAATGATCAGACTATTTTAGGGACTATTAGAAATTGTGCCTACTAATTAATTAATCAATTATTGACCAGATTGCTTTATTTATAAAATTCGCAAACATGATTTTTCTTTTAAAAACAAACGAACATAAAATGTTTTATTTTTCTTTAAATATTAATATAATAATTTTTTTCTTAGAAAACAAGGATTGAAGTAATTATTGTTATTGAAGGTCCATTTTTCAGGTCAAACTTATGCGTGCCAACCCTACTAATTTGTCGCAACCAGTGGCTAGTAGCGTAGAGGACAACGTACAAGGGGCGCATCGTACGTATAGAAACACTATAAAATTACCGCACGCAAACCATTTTGCACCTTATATCTATACAAATCTCAGCACTCATGGAGGGAATTAAATCTTCTGTTTGTAAGGGGACGTGTGTATGACGTTATAAAATAAAATTGAAGCCGCAAGGGCGCACGGATCTAATTAAATGATAAGTATGATATAAGATTAATGTCCTGTACTAAAGAGATCACAGACTAGAATGCTTAATGTTTTGCGTTTACGATTTTGCAGAATTCATTACGATATGAATATGAACTTATTCTTTCAATGAGGCAAGACATCTTAATTCTATTTATTCTAAAAAATAATGCTTAAAACATATCTCATAAGCATCCTACAGTAATTACAATTACCTAGTATTATAACGTTCAATTTGATTTTTTTAAATTTTAATATTATGTAATAACACTGCAGTTAATATCAGATTTATTTTAGTTTATACATCATAACAATACCATTACCATAATCCAGAGTTTATTCGACCGATTCTTTCTCACGACACTTAATAATCTTTATTTATTTTGCGGTTCAATAGCAAAGCCAAAACTAATGGAGTGTAATCC
Organism: Colias croceus; assembly: GCF_905220415.1. Taxonomy (NCBI): domain Eukaryota; kingdom Metazoa; phylum Arthropoda; class Insecta; order Lepidoptera; family Pieridae; genus Colias; species Colias croceus. The sequence continues at coordinate 4,769,810 of NC_059541.1, read as the reverse complement.
CGATTGCGTATTAACACCAGAATAAAATTATAGGGGACAATAGAAGAATAAAATCGTAATGTGGTTACTGCAGATTGTGTGCGACATAGTATTGGGTTATAATTATGTACAAAAGTACGTAATTTTAATGACGTACTTCACGGCTTAGATAAATAATTGATTATAGGGTATAACTACGACAACGTTTAAGCAGAATGTTTTGGAACAGGTAATACTAAAAATGGGAATAGGAACATGTTTGTCTTTTTTGTTCTTATCCTGGACGTAAACTACACCGTAGAGTTAGATTACGTGCTTTAATATCGTTCATATTTCAACGTTTACTCAATAACAATATCACTGGTGTTCAGGATATCAAAACCATAAGTAACGCATGATTCCGGATTATACACATTAGAGGGTTGGCGAGTGGTGATTGTGACCGATCGTCGAGTGAGCTGACACGTGCTAATGAATCTCGTTCAATATTCGCGAGCACATCACTACCCCACGCGATGTTATGGGCTTATGTTTACTGGACGAGACACTTTATTTTCATCTTAAATTAAATGGTAATTTCATAAATATGTTGAGAAAGTTTAAATGCCTTGTAGGTAGCTGGTAGAGCTTACATTGGAGATTCTCAAGATTATATTTAAAAAAATAAGCTAGATCAAAAAGACAATAAAGTTTTTACTAAGTAATTTACGACAAAATTAAAACACTCATATTAAAGCAAAATTAAAAAAAATATATGTATCTAAGTATAAAATTAAGTCAACTGGAAATAACACTATTTTTCATCTCTACATTAACCTTAATATTTAATAAAATATTTTAACCCTTTAAGATACTTACTCACAAACAAATACACAATCATATTATAGAGAGTACAAATCCTCTTTTTTATATTCGGTTAAGTTTGTGTAGGAGTATCGTGCACTCCATGCACTACCTACATTTTACAGACCGGTAGTCGAAATGCGCGCACGCGCCGGGCACACTCCTGCGCTTTATCTCATAGATCGCGAATGCAAGTGACGCAGCATTCAGGGATCTCTCTCATCGCGATATTTATGACTGTGCTCTTATTGTGAGAAACCGCAGGCCCATATGTAATAGCGTTGTATAATGGGGTAATGGCCCGCAAGTTTTTAAATAATATTGAAAAATAGCCCGTCTCAACTCTTACATACCCTGATGACCTTTTTATATAATTGTTCATAACGTCTGGAAATAGTCTCGATTTTCAAATACGTGTTGAACTTATAAATACATTCATAAAAATGTTACATGTTCTTAAATTGAACCTGTAGTTGTAGTAGTCGAAGTAACTATACTATGTTATTTAGTGGAACAAGGTAAGTAAGGAAATCACGTTTACTTCGCGAGAAACCGTCCATAATGAAGAAACGGAAATAGTGCAGCAGACTAAACATTATTATATGCATCATATTACAGGCAGTTGCTGTAAAATTGGATGTTATGCTACCGCTAATTATTACGGGGATTTAATTACAGCGTACTCGCTTGCAACGGTAGCAATGCAGTTATTATCAATAATTACCCAAAATTGAATAGGTACTCCTTAATTTAAACTATGAAAAATGTATAGAGTATTTAATGTTCACACACATGCGAACTAAATGTTTATAGAAGTAAGCGGCTAATGGCTAACACTTGAAAATACATATAAAAATATGTTTATGGAGCATTTTCTTTTTATCGAGATAACACAATGATCAATGACTTCATATTTTCAGCTAGAAGAAAAATATTTTTCTAGGTTACGAGTTACGATAGTCGACACTTAACTATATTATGTAAGAAACATATTTATAATATTTATAAAAATAAGTACAACAAAAAAAAAAGAAAAAAACATTTTCAAGTAGGTTCGTATCGAGGTTATTAATCTCTATAAACACAGTTTGTTGAAATTCAAACTAAGCTTATTTAAATAAACATCTACACGCACTCAAAATACCACTCCTTTTTGAAGACAAAACACTGGTCACAATAAGAATTAGAATGCGTAATACAAAATAGGTTATAGAACCAACTCATAAGAATTATGATTTAAATACAATGTAATCTTTGCCTCACTACTAAGGCTTATCTAACAATTGCTTCACTTAGCAACCACATTCTATTTCTATCGAAGTATAACATGTATAATAATATTATGATTATAGTAGAGACGCAATGTATATGTACGTTATAAATTAAGGGCAATTAGCGACGACTATAAATCGACATCAGACCAAAGGAGCCACTGTTGGTCAGCTCCCAGGGGTGTCATCGAAAACTAATTTATTGCTTTCTTACGAACTGATCTATATACCTATGTACTATCTACCGATATGGGTGCTTTCCAAGAATCACATATTGTCTCTAATATAACAATAATAATTCTTAGATCCTTAATACTACGGAAAATTCCCGATTACTGGCAACAAAAACTAATTCGCTGAGTATTAGATGTTTATTGTTAGATTACGGAGCCATAAATCTTTATATGGATTTCAAATATGTCAAAGAATACCGTGAAAACTTTTCAACACATGTTCGCTGCAAAAGAAAGTTTTAAGTACAGGAACGAGCGATCAATCACCAACAATGCTGGCGAGGTGCACCCTTGAGGAAAAAACTTGAACGGGTGTTACTGATTTATTGGCGTAGTTAGAATTATCGCCATTTGCAATTCTTGCCGTGGCGGGTTTAGCAAACAACTTATCCAGATAACGACTTGTGTGCGGGCGAGACGCTTTGAAACTCGCATTCTTTCGTAACTCCCGGGAATGCTACAATTGCCAGACGTTTGATTTCATTGTGTACGTTAGATGCGATGGTGTATTGATGTATTTCATTTGTACTTAAATATTACCTATCTAGTTTTTTGTACTAATATTAAAACAATTTAAATGTAGGTACGTTGATTACTAATTTGTACGTTGATTACTCAAGTGCAATCGCTAAAGATGCAAAAAATACCTTACAAGAAAAAAATTTCATCCCGCATTAACAACCATATATCGATTATCTTAGATATTATTATTTAACCACACACAACAGACACCTAATAATTACCTAGGTCCTAATTGAAGGCTACATTACAGTCACAATCACAACATTGTACTCCGAAACGGCCCCAAGACACTCGTCTAGTAAATGATCTTACCGACTCGTAATCACCCTTTACGAGTGTGAACACCAGAAGTTGGAACGGCGGTCGTCAAGACCTCAAGACATTAAAGTGGATGTAATGTCGCCGCGGACTCCTACTGGAGCCCGATTATCTTAAAGTTAACCCTGTCGTTACCAACCTTATTTGCGGTCGCGTTGCGCTCTACGTTTACGGTAAGAACGCGTTCACACTGGGTAGGTAGTAGGTACATTGTAAAACCATTAGGCTATACTTGTATGGGTAGCTAACTGTTATTGAAAAGTCTATTCGTAATCTCATTATATATTATCTTACTATACTTATAAAAATTAAAAAGAATATATCGCCCTTTCAGCTATGTCCATGATAATAATCTGAATACCTATTTAATTTACTAGCGCTCATTAGTCATTACCTTTCCCAGATTTTTCTCCTATCCTTAAAAGCTAGGTATATAATATTATTAAAAGCATCGCGTAGGCAATTTATCGGAAAAGCAATGTGATCACATCCCTTTATTGGATTAGTAGTGACCGAAGCATCGCAAAGGTAGTTACATAGTTTTCTGAATGGGAAGAGACTCCGATGGCCGCTTTGTGCCGCTACCGTGCTATTTGTTCGATATTGGTCGTTTATGTTCCACACACGTCAGCTTCAATTACTTCCAACATTGTTCTAAAGTGCTACGTATTTGTTTGTTTTCCAAGGGGCTTTAATTTAAAGAAACATTAGGGTTTAAAAATATATTTATAAATACGAATATCGGTGCACATTTTAAATTCTGTAAAATATTACATAACTGAAAGAAATACTTGATAAATATCTTAGTTTTTAACCTCTGCAATTACTCGAGCATATTCTTCCCCTCGAGCAACATCTTTGTTTATGTCCGTTACAGCGTTCCCAAGTATATGTTTTTCATACTCAGTCATATTAAAATTGGAATTGCACGTTTCAACGATACCGTAACAGCCGACTCTTGTGGGGCCAGAGAAAAATCTGGTTCCGTAGTGAGGGTTTGACGTATAACTGTTTACTACAACGTAATCTCCATACATCGCCTGAAGAATGTTATCGACGAATTCATTAATAGACCACGCCATAGCTAAAGTTGCTGAATCTATACCGAGTTTGTGGTTTATAACTTCCATACCGGCTTTTTTTACAAGCCTCGTTAATGTATCAGCTTGACATGGATCCACTTTATAATGGGAAGGAGTAATGTTTGAAAACAATGGTATAATGGTTTGATCAGAATGGCCTCCGATAACAGGTATATGCAAATGCCGCGGGTTTACGTTTAATGCTTTAGAAGCAAAGGCTCTCGCTCTACACGTATCTATATGAGTGATGCCAAATATTTTGGCAGCATCGTAAGCACTGTATCTAAATAACAATGAACTTGCAAGAGGTATAATTGAATTAATAGGATTAGTTGAAATTGCTAAAAATGCATCTGGGTTTATATCAGCCATTGTTCTGCATAGTTTTTGAACAGAAGGTGCATTAACTTCCAGCATTTGATCCCTTGTATATCCGGGCCTCCTTGGTACTCTTGATACCATTATAATAAGGTGGGAAAAGCGAATCGAAGCAGGAAGAAAACTATTCCCGCTATAACTTGTTATTACAGGCCCTTTCGGGATTTCACTTAGTTCAGCACCAATACGTAATACTTTCTCATCATCATCGTATAGATTTAGTCGGGTTATATATCTGTTCTGTTTCAAAAGTAAGGCCAAATTTGAGCCAATTTCATTAGCTGCTCCGACAATGGACACTTGAGCATTTCTTTTCTGCTCCATATTTAAATAACATCTCTTCGATAAGAGACTATTCAACGCAGCAGAACCACGACACCACATTGTAAAAATATATTCGTATAAAAAATATTTCACAGAATTTAATTTCTTACCGACATTGTTATTCTGTCAGCTGGTGGTTCAATAAAAATCATTATCAGTTTAAAATTAAACATAGAATAAAAATACCAGCAATAATAAGAAATGTTCTAACTTATCTGTTAATTTAAGAAGTGTTCTACAATTAAATAGTAGTTTTATTATTATCTATGGCTTTCAAATTAACACAATCCTGCCAATTCAAAGTCAAATTCATAGTTTTCCATCTAAATAATATCAATAAATAAAAATAGCACACACAATGGCTCTCACCAAGCGGTTATTTAAATTAATAGCGAACAGAACATTGACTCGGAATTATCAAGTTACAGTGGTAGGTGGTGCTAGTGATGTTGGACAAACTATTGGTCTACTTCTAAGAACTAATCCAAACATTAGAAAATTAGTTGTTCATGATACACTTGATAAAACGTCCGGAGTTGTTTTAGATCTCTCGCATGTACCAGTTCATTCAGCACTACAAGGTTACACTGGCGAGGATACCTTAGACAATGCCTTGAAAAATACAGACATTGTAATCGCAGCCAGTGGGTCCCCCGTGAAACATGGCATAACGGAAAAAGAGAGATTCAATCGAAATGCTGAATTTATCAGAAGATTGTGTCTAAAAGTAGCTAAATTACGACCAATGCCATTCGTAGGAATAACAACTGAACCATTAAATACTCTCGTGCCAATGGCGTCCGAATTATTGAGAAACCACGGGGATTACAACCCGAAGAAACTATTCGGAATAACAGCCGTGGGTGCAATGCGAGCGCAAGCTTTATACGCTTCGGAAAACAATTTCAATCCAGACGAATGTATTGTCCCAGTTATTGGTGGGCATTCCGATAAAACGCTCTTGCCTTTAATCTCTCAATCCAAACCTCAATGTGAAATGGATGAAAAAAAGGTTCGGGAATTTGTCAATAAAGTTCGCAAAGTTGGTGAATTTAACACGAACTCGAAGAAGGGTTGGTCACCTACACTTTCCGTTGCATACGGAGCTATGTTGTTCACGCAAGGAGTTCTAGATGCTTTAGATGGCAGATTGGCCAAAGTAAATGCGCTTGTAGAAAACAATGATTTTGGTACTTCTTTTTTCTCTGGTCTGGTCAGCATCGATCAAAACGGATTTTGCGAAATGAAAAGATACACTAGTATCACGCAACTTGAATGTAACTTATTGGAACAAAGTATTATCGAATTAAGAAAAGACGTAATAAGGGGCAAAAAAATATTAGAACTTGCATAAATTTTCAATTTAGAAGTTTATCGGAGTAAATAATATTTTATAATAAATGAAAATACGATATACCAACGTATACGTTTTATTGACGTAAAACCCTGGATTCACAAAAAGTAACATTAAAGGAAAACTTAATCATATCACAGAGAATTAATTACATTCATTAATTACCAAATCATTCACATTTTGTACTACACAGAAGTCTACACAGATATACAATAATAATACTTATTTCTAATTAGTTAAGAGTTACTTGAACACTTTTTTATACTTATTTAATTTTGGTTTATAATGTATTCTACCCTTAAATTTGATCCAAAAATAACATTCTGTATTGGATTTATGGAATAATTTGATTAACTAAAAATAAAGCCATTCTTAAGAAATTGGACATTTGTATACCCTTTTGAATTTTTCTATAATATCATTTGAGAATATCCTATCATTTGATTTAACCAAAACAACATTATATTATAATCACAATCCCAAGAACTATAAAAATCAATATTCGAGACGATATGTTACAATAAAATCAACTATGTTTAATACAAATTGGTTTATCAAAATAAGTATAAGTATAATAAATTATAAACTGCTACACTCCATAACAAGACAATGACAAATCAACAACATTTAACACATCTTAAATTTTAAGTATACTGGCTAACTTTATTACCTGAAATAAACATAAAAAATGATTATTATTTATTATTCACATTTCACAATAATGTAAATAAACACTTCAATTTTCGTCTTTTGTCTGCTCACGAGCACATATTCAATATTATTTTTATTGTGAAACATTATTATCAGCTATATATGAAAATAATCCTTATGGTTAGGACATTAGGACATCGTTTCGCGCAAAACTTTATTATCAGTACTAAAATACCTTGTCGCGAGCGTACGCGTCATGAAATAACTTAGAATAGAAATAATTAACATAGAGGAACAAATAAAAATTATTTAACTTACTTTAAAGAACTCGAGGCCAAATCAACTTAAATATATAAATGTACTTAATTATATTTGGATTTTATTTAGATTGTATATCAAATCGTACGCTCCAAACTCTACATAAAACACCCACCTAAAAGTCATTCCTCATTGCTTTTACTAACTTCACTCCCAGATTCGCTGGCGCTCGTTGAATGAACACTGATGGAGGTTTCCTTAAACTGGCTGATAAAGTCTAGAAGCTTCTGGAGGTTTCTTTGTGTTTTTATTTGGTCCGCCAACAGTTGCCGCTTCTCAGCATTGTGTTCGTCGAGATTCTCTTTCAAAGTTGCCGCTCGCGCTTCCAGCTTCCGTAGCTCAACGCACAGTTCAATGTTTTTCTCTTGTAGTCGTTTGCGTTCCGCTAACTTATCTGAAAAGATAACAGAGAATTCAAATAAGATATAATATAAAAATACAAAAGTCGTTAAAATGACGCGTGCGTTAGGTCCTGCGTTTTTCAACAGCTCAAGCGGCGCGTACATGACAAACCGGTTAGTTGACACATGCTGTATGCTTGTAGTAATGTAACACGATCGACTCATTAGCTTTGCCTGTGTTGTTTTCTTTTATCTTGTGGTAGAGGTGCATGTGACAGAAGTATAGTATAGGTGACGTGCGCCGCCGCACGGTCGCGCGCTTTACGTACGTTTACCCGTACTCAGCAAGTAACAATACGGGTGGCAAATATGCAGCAGCACTACAGCTACACGCTATGCACACCGCGCACTGAGCGCACGGCCCAGCGGCGCGGCACATACCAGTGTACAGGTGCGCGTTCCGTGCGGGCGCGGCGGCGCACGCGGGCTCGGGCAGCGGCGCGCGGCACGCGGCGCAGCGCCCCTCCGCGCCGCAGCCCGTGTGCTGCCACACCGCGCATTCCGCGCACGGCACCAGAAGCGAAGGCACGTCTGCAATACAAAAATAAAGATATTAATGCCGTTGACTCACAATAGCATCACAGTATTACCATATTTCCTACAGTATGGCGACGAATGTACTTGTGCAGAGAAACGGAGGGGAAATGGCGGAGGGTCGGGCGACGCGGGCCGCTTAATGCAATCACGCTGAGTTTGCATTAACTATCGCGAAAGGACGACGCAGTCGTATTTTTTGTGTAATAATTTTATTATACATAGGTACTTACATATTCTAATATGGCGCGCAAAAACTGTTCCGTTTTCGGATGTAAATCTACATTGAAATCCCAGAAGGAAACAATATTTCAGAAAGATTGTATTAATTGTATCTGTTGAATTAAAATCAAAGCTATGTATATGTTGTCCTCATTATTTTCTAATCAGATTGTACATCCCAATGCGCATGCATTACTTAGTTAAATGGTATAATATACAATATAGGTAAACCAGAATCTGATGGCAATTAGGGAAATCAAAATTTTGAGTGTGCAACCCTGGGGAAAATGGACTGAACGATCTTGATACTGCTTATTTTTTAGTTTGTTCTCAATATCATTAGTCACATTACATAAGTGGACAATACTGTACTTAATAATGAGATATCCACTTAATATTGTGTAGGTACATACTTACATGTATAATATTATACATATTACTTTTACACAGGTAATATACATATTATTATTTACACATACCTATATTTGTATGTTCATTATCATTATGCCATGTGAAAATATCGATGTTATATCGATAGAAAACTAGACTGCTTATAATTTTTTATAAAATAAAATAAAAGTAAAATAAAACTATGTTTATTTTCGTAAGTATTAACAGATACACACATTATAAAATTGACTTGGACAGCTTGGACTTGACGAATAGCCGTATTGGAAACTCCTGTAATAAGTTTTCATAAAATTATATTCCAATCAACAAACAATATTATAGTTACCTACATATAATATTTTTTAATTAAAAGTATCAAAGCGGGTAAGTCCAATTTACCAATAAAATCTTCTAAATTGAAAATTGTGATGTGTTTGACCCTTCTTCATCAAATATTTTTCTATACACATTATAAACAACACATCTTGCTTGTGATCACAGCGGCTTTTTCGACATTTTCGAAGATTTTTTAGACAAAATCCTAAAAATTATTTATCAACTGCAAAAAAGACAAATAATTTGACAACCAATTTGATAGTTGTCAAATAAGTTGCCACATGAAAATCTTTTATTTCTTAAATATAAATATGCCATCAGATTCTGGTAGACCTATACCCTCGTAAACACGCTTGATGGGGGGGGAGCCATTTCGAACATTTTGTATGAAGTTTCCTTACTGTATGTATCTGTATCACACTGTATATTGTGCTTATATACTGGTCGATTAAGGAAAGCTGACATGTTCACAGTACTCACACTTATGCAATTTTACTATACAGTATGTTCAAAAATAAATGCGATTCTAGTGTACCTAGACTTGAATTGTAAAATGGGTGCGTTGTAGATAATATGAAAGCTCTCATTTAAAATAACAATTTAAAAGTAACTCAATCGATTAACTTAATTATTTATTCTCATACCTAATCAATTTTATTGTATTATAGTATTGATAATCATTCAATTATAAAATAATAATTAAATTTCATGTCATATTCAAAATAACGATATAAACAATACAAATAACACATGCGCTCACTCCCAATACCTAATAAGCGAAACCTTAGCACGTAAGACGGTAAGAGATAAGGCTACATTACAATAAAAGTTGTATTGTTCAGCTATGTATGAAAATTTTAACTTACTGCGTTTACATTTAGTTTACAAAACTAATTAAAATTGTTACATAATTTAACCTAGGTTAAGAAAAAAAAATTTCTAATCCGCGTGTCGCGAAGTACATAATTATCTCGTCGAAATTACATCACCCTGTATTTATAAACAATTGCAAAATAAAAACAATAATTGTCCCCTTCACTCAGATTTAAGCTAATCTGCGCGCGAGAGAGATGGGCAGACTTTTCATGATGCGTATGCAGCAAGGTATGCAGTATGACGTCACACCGCGCGCGTCTTATAGACACTACACAATATGTGCAATGTGTAAATATGTTTACGTTCCAGCTCTTCTTAATCGGCCAATACAATATGCGCTCTATACTATTGTAATATTATATACCTACTCTAAGATGAGAATCAACTAATAAATGGCAAGTCTATTGGGCATACTATAGGTAAACCAGAATCTGATGGCAATTATGGAAATCAAAATTTTGAGTGTGCAACCCTAGGGAAAATGGACTGAATGATCTTGATACTGCTTATTTTTTATTTTGTCCTCAATATCATTAGTCACATTACATAAGTGGACAATACTGTACTTAATAATGAGATATCCACTTAATATTATGTAGGTATATACTTACATGTATAATATAGGTACAATTATACATATTACTTTTATACAGGTAATACATATTATTATTTACATATACCTATATCTGTATATTCATTACGAGTATGCCATGTGAAAATATCGATATTATAATGATAATGTAGATCAAAACTGCTCATAATTTTTTATTAAATAAAATAAAAATGTTTATTTTCGTAAGTATTAAGAGATACACACATTATAAAATTGACTTGGACAGCTTGGACTTGAAGAATAGCCGTATTGGAAACTCCTGTAATAAGTTTTCATAAAATTATATTCTTATCAACAAACAATATTATAGTTACCTACATATAATACTTTTTAATCTATAGTATCAAAATGGGTAAGTCCAATTTACCCATTAAATTTTCAAAATTGAAAATTGTGATGTGTTGGACCCTTCTTCATCAAATGTTTTTCTATACACATTATAAACAACACCTCTTGCTTGTGATCGCAGCGGCTTTTTCAACATTTTCGAAGATTTTTTAGACAAAATCCTAAAAATTATTCATCAACTGCAAAAAAGACAAATAATTTGACAACCAATTTGATAGTTGTCAAATAAGTTGCCACATGAAAATCTTTTATTTCTTAAATATAAATATGCCATCAGATTCTGGTAGACCTATAATTAAGAACATCCAAAAATAAAGTGTCCACGTAAATAATATTTAGCAGTGCAATATCTGTAATTATATATTTATGAACAAATAATTACATCAGATTTAATAATCGCAATTATTTTGAATGTACATATGAATAAATGATTTCATCATAATATTAATAATCACAATTGTTTTATTTCACATTTGTTGCAACCCTAGCGTATTTTCGTGTGGCAGTGTAAGTACCTACGCTGGCGGCGGCATCGCGCGACATCAAAGGCGTTTCCTTACTGTAGGAAATAATATTGTAATACTGTGATAGCATATTAAAAGCGCATCAAAAAATGTCCGAGCGTCGTTGAAAACATTCATTCAAATTTACACCCTATTTTGTTGTAGTAATGCTCAAAATCGATTGTATGCGTTCCTTAGAAAACTCTGCCTCATATGCTAGTAGGCAGAGTTTTGCTGCCGACATATTTTATTGCCTAGGTATTTATTGTACGTTACGTCATGTACATGATTTAGGCACAAATTATTCTGTTCCAAGTTAAGTGGTAACTATCGAAAATATTTTCTCAACAGAACTCGGTGATTGAATCAATAATTTTTAAAATATATTATTACTGTATCCTTCCTCTCTTTAAGTAAAACAACAAAAATATCAAAAATATTCCATTGCAATTTTTTACGCACCAATATCTATCCTACTATTTAATTTTTAGTGCAAACTTTTTGATATAAATTAAAATCTTACCATTTCTTCCGCAGCCGTGACAAACTTTTTTAGTTGGTGAATAAACTGGCTCCACTGACAGACCAGCTGGTAGAGTTGCCATCCAGGCTGGTTTGTTTCCCCAACCTAGAATTAAAGAGAATAATAATTTAATCTGCTATTGTCAAAAATATGTAATCAAGACAAATGAAAAAGTTATAGTGTACTTGTCAAAGAATAAACAAATATTCAGTAATATGTAAGACTAAATTATTATTTACCTTTATTATCTGTTGATGACCCTGATGGAGATCCTTCACGAGATGACTTATTCTGATTCTGTGAAACAATATAGGACAATTTTACTTGCACAAAAAAGTGGCCTATCATTATTATTTAACATAAATGTAACTAATTCAGAACTATATTTGAATGATTTAATAACAAAATAATAAAGTAATCTCCAGTATACCTGCTTGCGAAGTTTGGCTGATCGCGTTTGTGGTGGATCACTGTGATTCTGTAGATATGGGTATTGGTTTAACTTCTTCCGTTTCTGAAATAGCACAAAAAAGAATAATGCATTTTTTTTCATCAAAATATCTTTACAAAAACAAAAATATATATTTGGTACTAAAATTTGCGCTGATATAAGAATTTCTATAGATTCTAAGAATTGAATTGCGCTGGGTACAGCTATTTAATTAAAAATTTTAAGCAGTAAACTATAAAAATGTCACCTATTAATAATTGAAAAAAAATAAATATTCTTAGAAGCTGTACTACAATCATTATTAGATATTCATCAAGTTAGGTTGAGAAAAAGAAAATATTTTTCTTACAGGAACCATTTCATAATTGCCATAAACAAATTCATTTCTATTTGTGCCAGCAGCCCTTTTGCGATTTTCGTTTATTTTTTTCTCCATTATTTCTTTTTGGATTGGTGTTACCAATCCAATAAGTCTAGAAAAAAAAAATTCAGTTAGATAATAATATTTAAAATATCTTGATATGATGGTTCATTGAGAAAATGTATAAAAAATGCATAAAAAATTTAATAATCAATGATTATTAAATTTTTTATGCATGTTTTGAACAGAACACGTATTCAATATTATAAAATTAATGTCCCCATACATCCATATTATGTTATACTGTGTAGTTTAATCTATAAATTACAAAAATGTAAATGTAGAAGCTAATGTTATGCTATAAGCTAACGCTTATTACTACTAATGTAGTCACCAACCCAAATTATATTACCTCATGAAACCTTCTTTGGATATTGGCTCTCCCGGTTCAGGCAGAAGGGGTGGTGATGGAGCCGGTGATATCTCTGTATTTGGCGAAGAATCTGAATCCGATCTATCTGGCCAATCATTGTCATCAAACTTTGTTCCCCTAAAAAAATAAATGAATGGTATGAACAAAAACAAATAAACATCACATTCAATAATGATGTTCAACATAATTAAAATTGTTGTTTTCTTTTAATTTTACCTGTCTGAAGTACTATGAATACATACTTTGGTAAATAAATACTTATTAATGTATACTTACAAAAATACTTCCTTGACCTTGTTGAGAGCATTTTCAAAGTTACTCCTGTCGTTGTGTATTAAATTTTCCAATCGAGGAAAATTTCTTACAAAACTCTCTTTGTGTCTCTCATTTTCATTATTTGTTTCTTTTTCATGTGGTATAATATCATTTTCTATATCAGACTCATTATTCACATCATCTGTTAAATTCTCGGTTTTTATTTGGATTTCGTTTAACACTGAAGGTTTTAGTAGTGATGTGGGACGATTCCTATTGCGATATTGTAATTCATGGTCTCTTAATTGTTGAGCAATATAGTGATTGTCATTTTCAATACTGACTTGCTTATTTTTAGCTCTTAAGCGTTGTTGATACAATTCCAACTCTTTCCTCAGTCTATCAACCACCAATTTCTAAACAGTAAAATATAAAAAATAAATTATATAAAAGGTATGGTAAAAATAACAATAATATTTAATGATAGCAACTTACTTGAGCACGTCCAATGGCAACAATTTCTTTTTCAGCTTCACTAACTTTATTTTTCAGATGTATATTCTGAAAAGAAAAATTTATTACAATTAATAAGCGGTCTTCATATTTTTATCATATATAGGTATATCTAAAATGAGCTAACAATAATTATTGATAAGAATATAACTTACGCTTTCATCTTCTTGGAGGCGTGCAACCCAAATCTAAAAATAAAAATATTCTGTTAAAGAAACCTCAATACTTAAAAATTCACTTTAATCTGACTGTTATTATTATTTTCTATAAATACCGACTTTATACATAAACTGATAAACAATAACTTAGATTACTACAAACAAACAACATTTATTCAAACACGTAATATAATATTGATTCATGATGTAAAAGTAATTAGGTACCTAGGTACTTGAATGTTGCTTGCTGAACAACCATTTTAACTTTCCGAAGTGTAGGTAACTCACAACAAGTAGCTACGTAGGTACTTAAAAATAAGATATTTATTATGAAAGGAAACTTGAAAGTAGAACTAATACTTTAAATACCTGATGCACCCGTATAGCATTTTTTAAATCAGTTTGTGTTTTCCGAATATCTTCTTTTATTTCATTAGAAACTTCCATTGCATTCACCGAAGGTAATACAATTTGAAATGTCACTTCATAGCCGCATAATATAAATAATTGTTTACAACCTTTGGTTTAACAAATTTTCATACACTACACACAAAATAAATCAAAGCGAATTAATACTCTGAAAGAATTAATTAAAACAAAGAAAGTTATCAAAAGTAGCAACCTTGTTATGAATTTAATTTCATGTGTGTCTGTTATTAATTTACTTAAACTCAATTAAACAAATATATTTTATGCTATTTATGTTGCGCTCTCGATAGTATCAAGATAGTATCGCACTAATTTAATTTGCAAAGGAGACATCAAGAAATTGTAACAATATGTATCAACAGCATTTTATTTGTACAAATTTTAGAAAATGTTATTGAAGAATCTTTTGTAGTCGAAAGTCAAAACTCGAGTAGGTACTTAATCGGAATAGTCATCGGCCAAGTTCGTCAAATTCCGATTTCCGACAAAACAAAAACTAAAATGCGTGCCACTCTCGGTGCCACTAAAGAAGTCCCATACAGTCCCTACGCGTCCCTCAGCACGTTTCAGCACCACGCGACGCCGCGGCCGCAGAGTAACATCTAGCGCGTACTGCGTACAAACGACTTTTCTCTCTGCAACTACCATGGAAATCTTGATGGAAATATTATAGGTACTAGCTTTCCACCGCGCAGTCAAAGAAAAACCAAATAATTTCCGGGATAAAATAAAACCTATGAAAAAATTGGTTGTCTGTAAAGTCGGTTTACTCATTTACTGACGATAGTTGAACGTGACAACGTCCGATTGTGCTTCTTTGTCGCTCGTTCCGCGCTCTCGCTTGCATTTCATGCCACATGGAACGCCTCAGAGCGAGGTAACGCCGCATGAGTCATGTTTTTTCGTGCGTGCAACCGGCTATATCGAATTATAAGACATTATCACGTCAAAAACCTATCCTATGTCCTTTCTCGGTTATCAAAATATCTCTATACAACATTTCATGCAAATTGGTTCAGTAGTAAGGCGTGATTGAGTAACAGACAGACAGACAGAGTTACTTTCGCATTTATAATATTACTAGCGGTCCTGCCCTTCTTCGCCCGTGGTACATGTTTACGTTTTCTCTACATAAGATCCATCTTCGTACTTCAAGAAATATAATAAAAAAAGAATTATCGAAATCGGTTCAGCCGTTCTCGAGTTATGCGCTTACCAACACATTTTGCGATTCATTTTTATATATAAGATTATGGATATATTAGCTTCTTGTGTTAGACGGTATGAAAGTGTAAAATAATTTCTGAAAATAATTGTGTTTAGTCAGTTGAAATTTATTATGGTACGGGAGCTACCAACGTTTTAAAAAAAGTCATTTTAGTATAGTTGGGTTTTTGATATGCTGTTTCTCTTGCTATTTCGGTTACAGTCCGGGCTGTCTGGCTGCGTTTATTAGTGCGCATCTTATCTGCACAGGAAGATATACTTAAGTTATATACTTAGTCATTTTTTAACGCGTAATTTTTAATCTTTTGCCTTTAGATAGATCCATCAGACATATTTTTTTTATTGCAAGACGTTTTATTCGTTGTTAAATTAAATGGGTGCCATACGCAATTTTTTATTTAAAATAATTAAAATGTCATCGAAATAAGTGAAATTACATCAACATGAGTCCGCTTAAAAAATAAGCAACTAATAACTTTATTACTTATATTATACTATCCTTTTTTAATACTTATATTAAATAATTAGTAAACTAATATTTTTAATAGATGCTTTCATATTTATTACACTTTTGGGTATTAATATGAATTTGATGATATGTATTTGGTTTTTATCAAGTTTACATTTAACGTCCAATTTGAGGTTCGTTGGGAAAAGGAGGCACCATGGTAGATTGTTGCAAAAAAATTGTAAATAGTAAAATGAATATTATATATAGTATATGTAACACAGTGATTACTCTGTGGATTACTTATCCTTCACGGGGACTCATGTTGATGGAATTTCACTTATTTCGGTGATATTTTAATTATTTTGAAATAAAAATTGCGTCTGGCACCTATTTAACAACGAAAAAAACTTCTTGCAATAAAAAATGTATGTCTAATGGATCTATCTAAATGAAAAAGATTAAAAATTATGCGTTAAAAATGACCTTAAATTAAGGATATTTTCCTGTGCAGATAAGATGCGCACTAATAAACGCAACCACTGCGGCCAGCCAGACAGCCCGGACTGTAACCGAAATAGCAAGAGGAACAGCATATCAAAGAACCAAGAAAGAACCAACTATACTACAAGTGATAACTGCGTTAAAAACAACCGACTTCAAACTTGCACTTGCAAAATTTACAAATACCTACAGACAAAAATGCTCATAAAATAAAAACTACTGGGCCTATCCGAATAAAATTTTTATGGGACCAATTCGACACCATCCCGCATCGAACAAAAAAAGAATCACGTAAATCGGTTCAGAAACCTCGGAGTAATCGGTGTACATACATAAAAAAAAAAAAATATACCGGCCGAATTGATAACCTCCTCCTTTTTTTGAAGTCGGTTAAAAATGCTCACTTGTCAACGTTGCTACCTCCTAGAATATTAAGTATTCCAGTTTTTCTATGTTAATCTGTCACCACTCACCAGTCACATCCACAGAGTACTTTTTTATATATGGTCACATCATGACTTATGTCACTGTATAGTCATACTGTCATAGTGTGGAAAATGTGCGACCAGTAAATATCGAAATATATCTCAATTCTCAAGTTTTTTACGATCAAGTAATTTTGGCAGTCGTTTAAATTGTATTTGAATTTATTTAAAGATACGTATCTAAAAATGTACAACACTGCTAATTTATAAAACGCATTTGTGTCTCGCTGTCTGATATAAGCTAGTAGCTTATCTCTCCTTTGATTATTTTTGGCTAAAATCTATTGAAAAATGTCAGTAAAAAGAGCAGCAACCACAGAACTTAATCATGATAATTGGGATCAGGAAGATTCTAATGAACCCGAAGACACAGAGGGATTTAAAATGGCACCAAAAGAAGTTTTGGAGAAACGCGTAATACGAACTGCTAAGAGGCGGTCGAATATTGGAAATAATGAAGTAAATGTCAATACCTTTATAATAATTATACAATTAAAAAGGATTTTTTTTTGTAAGCTAAATAATATTCAGATTTAAATCACAGCAACAGTTGGAAAACAAATTCACATAATATATATTCTTAAAAACTTATGATAAAAAAAAAACTTAAAAATTTGAGCTGAAACATTACACACATACACATTACATAAACATTTGTTTATTTTTTTTATGTTTTCAGGGTCAAAAAAGTGTATTTAGTGGATTTGGTGGCTTCAATAAAACTCAAAAGACTTCATTTGATTTTTTGGCCAACTTAACAAATGGAAATAAAGCCAATACATCTTTATCAAGTCCAAGTGTTACTGAAGGATCTTCTTCTCTCTTTTCATCGAAACCTTTCACAACCAGTGCTAGCTCTTCGGGATTTACTGCTTTAGGATCTTCAGCACCAGTGACATCATCAACAAACCAGTCATCTCTATTTGGCAAATCAACAACAACTAGTCCTACAGGAATTAAATTCCCACAAACCGACACTAAATTGGATTCTAAAGAAGCCCAAAGTGAAAGTCCCTTTAAAATTCAAACTACCTCAACTCCTCTGAGCACTTTCAGTTTCGCTTCAAAAAGCAGCCCCACTCCTGCTCCAAAAAGCAGTCCTTCTTCTGCTCCTACGGCAAATGTATCCAGTAATGTATTCACTTCTTCATCTTCATCACCATTTAAAATGTCTTCAACTGGTCCAAACTTTAATATGCCAACAGCTAAAAAGGATAAACCAATTGAAAACAAAATTTCACCAGAGAAGAAAGATTCACGAGAAACAAAAGAATCAGGTGGGGATAAAGATGAAATTGATGAAAGAAAATTAAATTATTATAAAAATATTCAAGGACTGAATGTATCAGTATCAGAATGGATTGAAAAACATGTTAAAGAAACTCCTATATGTATTCTGTCACCAATATTTAAGGATTATGAAAAGCATTTGAAAGATATTCAAGATGAATACTTTAATAATAAAGAATCAAAGTCTGGTGGTGAAAAGGGTGATTTTAAACAAAATGTTAATAGTGAAAAAAAATCTACTCCTACTGGATCAAGCTTATTTTCAAGCACATCAACTACTAATAGAAATACATTAGTAACAGAAAAAACAAGTAACATATTTGGAACTCCTACATCAAATAATAAACAAGACACAACTACAGGAACCACTGGTTTCTCTTTTGGGATTGCTTCAAAAACTCCAACGGCAACAACTACAAGTGGCTTCTCTTTGGGAAATGTTTCAACAACTACAAGTGGCTTCTCTTTGGGAAATGTTTCAACAACTACAAGTGGCTTCTCTTTTGGAAATGTTTCAAAAACTCCAACAACAACAACTACAAGTGGTTTCTCTTTGGGAAATGTTTCAAAAACTTCAACAACAACAACTACAAGTGGTTTCTCTTTGGGAAATGTTTCAAAAACTTCAACAACAACAACTACAAGTGGTTTCTCTTTGGGAAATGTTTCAAAAACTCCAACAACAACAACTATAAGTGGTTTCTCTTTGGGAAATGTTTCAAAAACTCTAACAACAACAACTACAAGTGGTTTCTCTTTGGGAAATGTTTCAAAAACTCCAACAACAACTTCTACTTCCAACACAGACCAAACTCCCAAAAAAAGTACTGGCTTTTCATTTGGAACTAACTCGACAACAATTTCTACCCCTGGTCTGCCTGCAATAACTACAACTAAAACTGGTTTTAGTTTTGGAATGAATTCAACATCCCAATCATCTAGTTTGTTTTCGGGAACTTCTACAGGAACAATTACCAATGGTAATTCAACATTTTCTTTTGGTGCTGGAAAACCGTTCAGTTTTAATTCAAACATTCAAAAGAAAGAAGAAGAAACTACTCAAAGCAACAACAATGAAGATGAAGATCAACCACCCAAAGTAGAATTTACTCCCTTGGTTGAAGAGAACAGTGTCTTTGACAAGAAATGTAAAGTATTTTTTAAGAAAGATGGCAACTTTGTTGATAAAGGTGTATGCACACTGTACATAAAGAAAATAGAAGAAAGTGGGAAACATCAACTGTTAGTGAGAGCAAACACAACCTTGGGGACAGTTCTGCTGAATATGATACTTAGTGCATCAATTCCTACTCAGCGTATGGGAAAAAATAATGTTATGCTTGTTTGCATACCAACCCCTGATGCAAAACCACCTCCAACCCCAGTCCTTATTAGAGTTAAGACATCTGAAGAAGCTGATGATTTATTGGAAATATTGAATAAATATAAAATGTGAAAATACATAATTTATTGTATCTCTCAGTTTAAATTTCAGTTTTGTTGAAATTTTTTACATTCCTCCATGTAAGCAATAGTTTTACTATACCATGCCAGTCATGTTAATTTTTTAATATATTTGGATATAAATGAGTAATCATTATGAATCATTGTAATAAAAATTACAATGATTAAAAAAATTTAAATCCATCATGTTCTAAAATTTTAGAACATTTTAGGTATCTATTGATTAAAAAAATGATGAAAATAAAATAATAATTTTGTTGATTTGTTAGTGTTTTATTCAAACATTTCGTTAATATTTTTTTAGTTATTACAAATTATACATTTACATTTTTATATTACATATTTGTTTAAATAAATTGAATAATATCCCAATATTACAATAAAAGAGAAAATTTTATATTCTGTGCCTATCACTCTTCTACTTAATTTAAACTTGTCACAACTACGTCCCAACAATTAAAGTACTTGTTGATATTTGCCCTAATCCCATCTGAATCCTCTGCATATGAGGTTCAACGCTATTTTGAAATATCCTTTGATATTTTGGTTCTAATTTCATTTTTATTTGTTCCATAGTGCCTTGTAATACACTTAGTTCATAAGCATTCTGATCAGAATTGGACAGGCTTTTTACTTGTAACATTAGAGCTGTTAAATCTGTGATAAGATCTAGTACATTAGAATCTTTAACACAGTTATTATTGTTATTAGCTACAAGTTCAGATGCTTCTTCTCTACACTTTTCTCGTAGATGAGACGGAGCTAACATAGCTGCCAGGCTTGGCCCAGGGGCAATTTGTTGACAATAAACCTGTATTTCATTTATATATTCCTGTAAATCCATATTCATTCTTTCCAGATCAATCACAATTGCAGCATACTTTCTCTCAAAATCTTCCGGTGTCTTTTGATCAAATGATTTTCGTTTTTCAGCTTCGGAATTCATTTCTTTCAATTTATTAATTTTATTTCTTTTCACTTGTAATACTTTAGTCAATTTAGCAATAAGTTCCAAAAATGCATAAGGGTAGGAACCAAGGTTTTTTTCAACGGCATTAGTTATATCATTACAACCTATCATTGGATCCCCTTGACTAATATTCTTTGGTATTGATGTATGATAAAGATGATATAAATCATTGGCAGTGCGTGGGCGAAACCTCTGGGTTATACTAGACAGAAATAGGGAATCTGGTGGTTCATTTGATAAAACTTCATAATCTGGAACTGAGTGTGTTCCTAATTTAGGTCTTTCAAATGTTATTCTATAAGTATTATTAGAAGTATCTACAGCGTCAATAACACCAGTAAAAAGGCCATCTTGTGGTTTACGCAGCCTAGCGGTTACTTTTGTTCCAACAACTAGCTGCATTGGAATTTCATTTGGTAAATCTTTAACACATACATCTGCAGTTTTTCTTTGTTGAATATATCTTATCAATTTCCTTTTTCTATCTAGTTCTCTCCTTTCCTCTTCAAAAAATGCTTGGGAACATCTACGAGGTTTACCCATCATTTGTCTAATTTTTGCCCACTGAACTTTTGTAAGCTTTTTATTCGCTAACTGTGGAAATGACTCCTTCAGACAGATCATAAAATCATTTTCACCATCAAACAATGCCTTATCTATGTTACTATAAAAATATTCAAAGCATACCCATTTATGGGCTTTAGGAAGTTTCAGAAGATTTCTTAACCTCATTCCTATTCTTTGACCACTCTTACGGTCCGGCGATTGACTCTCTGTCTTCTCTTCAATATTCCTCTGCAGTTTAGCAGGCGACTTGGTTGGTGATTTTTGCTTTTTAGCACTTGATTGCTTTACAGGTGTTTTTAAAATTTTAGGTATACGTTTAGGTGATTGCCTAGGAGGTGATGTATTGACAAAGTCATCAACAAATATAAATCTGTTCTTTTTTCGAATTCGAGCTGGCATTCCTCTAGCATTAAGCTTTTGCATGGGTTCACTTGGTGTAGGTTTTGGTGGCAATACTGTTCCAACTCTATGCAGTCCAAGAGCAGCAGGACCAAAAGCGGGTGGCACATCATCTTCTTCGGGTAAATCCAGATCCATGGGTTCATCTTTAACTCTTAATTGCATTCTCGTCGATGACTTTTCATCGCCTAAAAATTATAAGAATACTTTATTAATTAATTCTAAGCATCTAATAACTTGTATATATAAAACACTGCTTTGTCAAGGTTTTAAGTTTATATTATTTGCATTATTCAACAGGTGTTAAGTTGAAAGAGTTAATTTAAAACGTATAATAGCTGACAATTCCTCGGAAAATTTGAATTTTTTCAAATTTTGAACCTCAATAACGAATACGGAAATGGATAAAACTGGAATATGATAATGGATAACATTATTTGAATTTTTATAAAAGGAACTTTTTTAAATAGGTTTTCTGGAGATCGTTAACTGTTTTTTATTGAAATAAAAATATAAACAAACTTACTTTCCCACTTATCCGCCATGTTGATGTCGTAAATTTGATTTTGAAGACGAGAGCGCCACCGCCAACTTTATATTTCCAAAAAGTTATATCTACACTATGGTCTATGGTATTTTTTATATATTTTTTTAAATTAAATAATGAATAAAATGAGATAAAACAAAATGTAAATTGTGATAAAATAAATAAATATTTTTTTCTAACTAAAGCATTAAAAAAAAATATTTTTAATTCACTTCAAAATATAAACTATATTTAATATAATCTTTAGATCAGAGTAGGTAACTATGTGCTAAGTTGGCTGATACGTACATAATATTAGTAATATTGTAACGAATTGAAAAGAAGCTATTCACACCAAGACATTCATAATCAAATGACATTAAAATCGCCACGGTCCATTTGGACGTACAGTAGCCTACTCACGATTCAATGTCAATCTGTTGACACAATCTGCAGTGAGCTGACAGATTGTGTCGTGAATAGTATAGTTGAGGGCACGTTGGGGGCGTAACCCAACATGTTGCGTATTGGATCGGCGCGGAAGCAACCCGACAAATTGTCTCACGGTTCAACACAACCCACAATCTGCTGACACAATTCGTTGAAGTCGCGATTGAGCGTTCTCTACTCACGATTCATCCAACCCTCAATCTGCTGATACAATTTCATTCCGCGATTGCTTGCCACAACGTGTGCACGTCACGTTGATGTCTGGCCTGATGCTAAACCTCAACGCAATAATACGCATTATTAATGGATATACTAATTTATGAAATATAAGATAATTATCTTTGTAAAGCTTGTATTTTTTCCAATTTTATTGATAGATTTCAAGGGCTATAAAGTATAAACGGCTATAAAATATAAACATCTTCCTCAAATATGTAAAAATGTCTTTCCCGCGTTTATCTCAAAACCGCCATTTTGCGATTACTGCGCAGCGCGATTGAGCCGAGATTGGAGCAATCACAATACTCACGATTCAACACGCACACAATCTGCTGAGACAATTTGTCGGGTTGCTTCCGCGCCGATCCAATACACAACATGTTGGGTTACGCCCCCAACGTGCCCTCAACTATACTATTCACGACACAATCTGTCAGCTCACTGCAGATTGTGTCAGCAGATTGTTACTGAAATTGAATCGTGAGTAGGCTACTTTAAATAAGTTGCTGGATATAGACGACCAATTTTTCGTCCAGCGAGCACCCCCACCACCGCGAACGTCGTGCAAGTGCATTGTGCATCGTTCTATAATTATTAAATGCAATATATATTTTAGGACATCTTTCCTTTGGCTTCCTATAATAATAGAATTATTGATATTAACTGTAGTTAATATGATATTAATTATTTTCCTATTTTCATAAAAATACATAATACTAGCTTTCCGCCCGCGTTTTCAAAGAAAAACCCGCATAGTTCCCGTTCCCGTGGGATTTCCGGGATGAAACCTAATTATCCTATGTGTTAATCCAAGTTACCCTCTATATGTGCTAAACTTCATTCAAATCCATTCAGTAGTTTTTACGTGAAAGAGTAACAAACATCCATACATCCATACAAACTTTCGCCTTTATAATATACTAGGTATCCGCCCGCGGCTTCGCCCGCGCAGTTAAAGAAAAACCCGCATAGTTCCCGATCCCGTGGGATTTTCGGGATTGCGTAATTTTCCCGGGATAAAAAGTAGCCTATGTCCTTTCTTTCGGGTATCAAAATATCTCCATACGAAATTTCATGAAAATTGGTTCAGTAGTTTAGGCGTGATTGAGTAACAGACAGACAGACAGAGTTACTTTCGCATTTATAATATTAGTATGGATGTTAGATGATGAGATACATCCTGTTAGTTGGGGATTGCCATGATCAATGATGTCTTTATTTTACTGTGGGCATCGAAGAAATTCATTCCTATAGCCTAATATCAATATAATTGATTTCAAAGTTTTAAAAATACGCCTGCCACAGGTCAAAATAAACCTAGAAATATATTTTGTTTTATAGATTTGTACCTTATTTGCTTAGACTTATTTGTACTAAATAATGAATATTATTTTGCTTTAGAATAAGAACGCATTCTCTGCTTTATAAACATTTGCTTTTGAGTTGATTGTTATCAAATTGTTATAATCATTAACTCGTTTTTTTTTATCTAATCAGTTACCTTCGTTATCAAATTAATTATTAAGTGATATGTTATTATGATAAGATAAATTGTTAAAATATGTTTGATTAAGTGTCTATGTAAATCATTAATTTTGTATCTGTCAACAGAAGCGGACAGCTGACAACTGTCAATTTCTCAGCTGTAGGTACTTGATGGTTACAATACCTACGTGTTGATTGGAAAATTCTTTGATTGGAAATTAGTAGAAAATAGAAATACATACATGTTGAATTGTAAATAGAAAATGTTTAATTATTATACCTAGTTAACAACGTCATTTGAGATGAGTAATATATCGTTAGTGTTATGGTGTATTGTGGGCTTGCTCGTTTTCGAAGGAGTTAATTGTAAGTTTTCATATAACATTGTGCTATAACACGGATATAATATTTTCAAGGTAAAAAGAGAGTTGGATCGTACAACAAAACGAAAATGAAATGTTTACTCGCGTAACTAGAAACTCGTATATTGTTATAGAAATTGATAATATTGATGTGATTATTATATTTTTGTATAGATTATGTTAGAGTGCTGGCTGATTGAACAAGTTAATACAAACTTTCTAATATTTTTTGTGAATTTAATTTTAGGTTTAAATAAGCGATGTATAAGATGTAGATCGAGAGGCGAACTCGGATCGTGCGGTGATCCTTTCCCAACAAATGTCACAGAGCCAGAAACTCAAATTGGAATACACATAGTAGCTTGTCCATCAGGATGGTGTGGAAAGATGATTGAGGGTACTACAGGCGCTTTCAGAACTGATGGTAATTTATTGTTTTGCCATAAATTTGTAGATTTTTTATTATAAGGTTATAAAAAGATTGCTTATTTATTGAAAATAATGTTTTTGCAAAAAAACAAATTTGAATTGGAAATAAATAGGAAATATGTACTATACATATATAGTTTATTTAAAATATGAAATATTAAGTATAATCCTTAATAACTTTATGATTACCATCATTAATATTTGTAATTTATGGGAATAAAGTGAAAGAAATAATAGTGTAGGTTATCTAATTATATTCATATTATACTTTTCAAACACAGTTATTTTCATTCTGAGTTCATTCATGTTTTACTATATGATCAAAACTATTATGAAGAATTGAAACAATTTTTTGCACTGACTATATTAACATATTATGTATATCTTAAAATATTTAAAAGTATATGTTTATATTTTCAGATTATGGTGCTGCGACGCAAAGAATGTGTCTCCAGAGGTCACCTAGTGATGATGAGGAAAGGTGTGCCTACACTATGTGGAATCACAGGAAAGTGTACATGTGCTTCTGTAATGGAGATCTATGTAATTCAGCTGTTAAAGTAACTTCAGTACACTATACTTTATTAATAAGCTCTCTTGTTTGTGCCTTTTCATATTTTTATACAGGCATGTAGTTAGTTTTTGAAGAATATACATGAATCTCATATTATTGATCTGTCTCAAGAGATACTCAACAACAACAAATGTTTCTTGCTTGTTTTTTAATGAATAAATTATGATATACAACAGTTATAAGGATGATTAAGATCTGATTTTTCAATCCTTGGTTAAATCTTATCCATCCAATAAAGTATTACACAATAATATACAGATGTTACCTAAAAACTGTCAATAAGTGGGCAAGTGACACATTTTTAAAATGGTTGTTTAATACGATATTCGATGAATAAGTTTTAACTAAGGATTGAAAAATTGGCCCTAATATAAACAAACTTTTGCATTAAGTGTATTGCAGCTCAAATAAGAATTGTGATATTTTATACAATTATTGTACTTAATTACTATTTAAGATGTTGATATTGATGCAAGTTACAAATTGAATATTAATGAATCATCTTGATAATACAATATATTATTAAATTCTCATTATATTTTTGATAAGATTTATTGAATTTGTACTTAAGATGTGAAATTTTAAGATAACATTCCAATTTTCATTTTTCACTATTCTGTCCTAAATATGTGATCAAATAAATTGTAAATTAAAAATTTTATGTACATAACTTTTTATGAAAAATTTCTTAGTAAGTTCTAGATTTATAAGTTTTTATATCTGTTACCACTGCCCTTTATACTGTTTAGCTGTATGTACTGTATGTATAAAATATAAAAGATTTAAGTATCTATATGTAAAGTTGTTTCAATTAAAATGTTCTTCCATGCTATGTGTCCAATATAATATTTATCTGCTCTCTTTTTCTGAGGTGAAGTGGGAAAATATCTATTGAATAATTGCCAGTTTTAATTGATTTCAAATGCAATAAAA
Source organism: Colias croceus (assembly GCF_905220415.1). Classification (NCBI taxonomy): domain Eukaryota; kingdom Metazoa; phylum Arthropoda; class Insecta; order Lepidoptera; family Pieridae; genus Colias; species Colias croceus. The sequence continues at coordinate 4,742,859 of NC_059541.1, read as the reverse complement.
CATAAACTATAATTTCAAAACAAACATTAAAATTACTGGTATTTATAAATGTAAACTGACCATAAAGTCAGGACAATAAAAGGAAAATGAAATGAAACATGTCTTAGACTGAGGTATTTATTTTATTTTTAATTTTTTATAACCTTAAAACGAATCGACGTGAGTATTTCGAAAGATATACAAAATCCTAACATTTATTTATTACGACATTCTACACCCTATTGTATGGCCAGCTTTGTCGTATGCTTCCAATCCTGTTAGGTTTTAGGTTGTTTTTTATACGTAGTTCTTGATTCGCCAAAAGCGATGTTATATGAGGAATGTCGTGAAAATATAATTTTCCATGCAATCTTGCTTTCTCCACTGCCGCTAATGCCTCCGAACCTTGTAGAAAATATGGATCATTGTAATTGGTTTCTGAAATCATAGTAAAAAGGATGTAATTAGAAAATGTTCTCTATTAATGAATTATTTAGTAATTTTGCTATAGTTTAGAGTCTGTATATTAGTTAATTTATTCCATGTTATTTAATTGCTTTCGTTATTAAGATATTGTTATTTATATTTAACTATTAATAAATGATTAGTTTAACAATCGAAAACACGATTTTACCTAGCGAAATGAAATCCAAACCAATAAAAGAAATTAATCATTAGGCTAAAGTCTAAACTAATCATCATCAGTTTTGTTTCCCACCGGGCTCAAATAACTAAAAAATAAAAGGTAGCATAATTTTTGCTTAGTCATCTGATCTAAGTTTAATTGCCTAATTTCATGTTGACATAAGTAGGAAGGTACCTAGTGAAGTGAGGTTTCATAAAAATTAGTAGTAGATGAGTAGCAGGTATATAAATTTATAGTAGTAGGTATATAGTTACTTAGTTAACTAAAAAAAATAATATAATCAAAAAAAAAGTTAAGTGCGAGTGGGACTCGCGAAACTAAGGGATCCATACTAATTAAGTTTTTCTTTTCTTTCATGACCGTTTTGAATCACAATATTATGATATTCAGCTTCATGTATGAACCTAAAGGAGTAGTTTACCTTCAAACATACAGGTGGAGCTATTATAGCGGGTTATAAAAATGTACTCTTGCGCATTCCTCCTTTTTCACGCACTATTTTTATAGAATAAATAATTGTTAAATGTAGCCTCTCCATAATACCTTCTCCATTAAGACCAGGGTTTAAGTAGTCACCAGTACTCGATCGTCGGTTTATATCGAAGCTTGGCGGTTTCAAGGGCGGTAGGAAAAGACCTACGGGCCAAAGAGACTCTGGGTCGGGAGAGTCCACTTTATATGGCGATGGTGGCAGCACGGGAATTGTCTCTGCAATTATTATAAATTGCTATTAGTTGGTATTCCTAACTTTATAAAATGAGAAATTTAAGTAAATTAAATATCGCTCTAGATCTGGAAATTTTATATTATTTAAATGATCCTTACCTACTGAGTATAAACATTTAATCCTACTGATATTATAAACGTGAAAGTTTGTAAGTATGGTTGGACGTTTGCATTCTATCAATTAAAAACAACTGAAACTTGGTATGTAACTAACTAGGTAGCTGAAGATCCAAAATAGGAGATGGCTACTTTTTATCCCGGAAATCCCACAGTAACGGGAACTATGCATGTCTTTCTTTGAAAACGCGAGCGAAGCCGCGGGCGGAAATCTAGTATATAAAACATATTTACTGTGTAGATAATACAAGGATAATACCTTAGGTATTAAAATGCTCTAAGGATAATACATACCTGCATTATCTAACGCATGCTGCCATGGTGAAATTTTGGCGCGTGGCTCTTCTGCGTTGAAAGGTATCAACGGTTTGAGCCTTGGATAACCACCGTACTGCGCTTGTGTTGCCTGTGACGCTAAACATAGAAAGTAAACATTAAAGTTTCAGTTAAAACAAGTAATCAATATTTAACTAATTGTTCTACTAACTCAAGTATTAATAGGTAGGTACTGTTTTAATGTTTATTGCTAAAGTAGATATCCGCTCGAGTTTTCAAAGAAAAACCCGCAAAATTCTTGTTCCTGTGGGATTTCCGGGATAAAAAACAGTAAAACTACGTCCTATTCTGGGCTAATTTCATAGTAATCGGTTCAGTCGTTTTTACGTGAAAGAATAACAAACATAAATCCATCCATCCATCTTCACAAACTTTTGTGTTATAAAACAATGATATTTATTAGTAGGATTAAATAATTAAGGTAGGTACTAAATGAAAATATATTTTACTAGCTCCTCCGCGCGGTTTCACCCCCGTGGCTCCACGGGCTCCACCCCTTTTGGTCGTAGCGTAATGACACATAGCCTATAACCTTCCTCGATAAATGGGCTATATAACAGCGAAAGAATTTTTCAAATCGGACCAGTAGTTCCCGAGATAAGCGTGTTCAAACAAACAAACTCTTCAGCTTTATAATATTAGTATAGACTATAGATTATAGGTACTATTCAATAAATAACAGATGTGGGAGCTCACAAGTCCGTTCTCTTCATCCTGAGCTGTCTCATTCCGATGATTATCCCCAAGTTATTTATGGAATTGGTTGTTAGATTGAGACCTAACAAACTTATTATTATATATTTTCCCTCCAATAGACTACTAAAACTGTGCTAAAACACCTACATAAATTGGCGCAATTAAGAACTGTCCTAAGTAGTTGTCCGATACAAAAAATTCATAGGTACCAACTTCTCAAATCCCGTATAGGTGGTCGACGAGAATGCAAACTTCTCTCCCGAACTGGTAAGGGATCACCGACGCCATGTGCGTAGCTATGTGCTGGTGTGGTCACTCGCACGTGGGATACGAACTGGGTGCCTATGACCACTTCCCATGAGAGGTGGAATAGTAGCACAGTTGTAATAGCTCCTGATCTCTGTGAATAGGTTTTATAGTCTAGACTCTAGATACATTAAAAATTGGTTGATGTAAAGGTGAAGGTATTTAGGTATTAGGAATAAAATGACCAGCTCTGTATTCTCAGTGCACTTTTGAATAAAATTAAGAAAATTAATCCGAATTATTAATTCAAAGAAAAAGAAAAACCCGCATAGTTCCCGTTCCCATGGGATTTCCGGGATTGCGTCATTTTCCCGGGATAAAAAGTAGCCTATGTCCTTTCTCGGGTATCAAAATATCTCCATACCAAATTTCATGAAAACTGGTTCAGTATTTTAAGCGTGATTGAGTAACAGACAGACAGAGATAAGAGAGATTTATAATATTAAAAAATAATAGTATGGATAGCCAGATGTAAATGCTTATTATTCTATGTAGTACGTCGATAGGTACTAATAACATTGTTTCTCATGGGTTACCTAAATAGGATTCCGCCTTCAAACACGGTTAAAGTATTGATTTTATTATAGATTGAATGAATTACCGCATTACAAGAAATCAACTTACATTATCGATTAGACCGCAATAGACTAAATTTTGGTGCTCTAGATTTTCAGTTCACTTTCGTAAACCCTGTGGGTATTTACTTATTGAGGGGGACTTTAGTTTTAGAGAAGGTTTAACTTATAAGCTCAATAATAATAGATACCGGAAGGTGGTTCTTAATGTAATTTTTCAATTAATTTTGCATCATCCAGGGGTAAAAATTAAAATAATAAGGTATACAAATATATAAAATAATATAAAATAAAGTATGTAACTACCTAAACCTGAAACCATATCTTTAAATGGTGTTCGTCGTCACCACAGGTCGTCACATTATCTTTTTGATTCATCATTTATTATAGTCATGTCCCATCTTGAATCTTGCTTACGTGAATTCCATAAATAGAATTTTAAATGTAACAAATGGTTTATTGCAGTTTATGGTATGATAAATGGAATATTCGGAGGTCGTTGCGTTTTTATGTTCTGTTTAAAATAGCAATTTATGAAGAGGTCAATGAACGAAGGGGAGATAGTTTATACATAAGGATTTTGTAAAATGTTCTAAGTAAAAATATGTACATAGAAATGTCTGTCTGTCCGTCCACAGATAATATAATACTATATGACCTGGCTGTATTTAAAAAAATGATTATTGTGGAGGAAGGAAGGTGGAATTCCTCCATCGAAAAAGGGAGGATCCTCGACCAGTCTACTTGACTAGCCGGTCGTGAAGGCCCCAATGAATGATGTTGGAAACTTGTATTTAAATGCTCTCAGCTCTGTAGCGAAAACATTTCGCTTGCTCGATTTAGAGCGAGGTGTCGCTACAATTATAATACTAGGTTATCTAATTCCGGAAATATTAATTTATTGCAAAATTTTTCTTCAACATTTCGTGGTAGTTTTCGTTATGCTGCTTCAAAGTGCTGGAATAACTCCCGCTTTACAAAATCTTTCTTCAGTGCCATGTTTTAAAAACCTCTCAGGATTATTTGCTCCAGCATCTGAAGCAATTACCGATTAACAACGATTTTGGCTTGTCGCCACATATTTGAAACATTGATCGTTTTAAGTGATTTCTATGGTGTATCTATACATCTAATATCGACTACTCATACACTGTTATGTTCGCAAAATAAGGGTAAATCTCTATCTATGCTACAAAAACACACACATATCATATTATATACATATTAATTATTTATTACTGAATCATTGCATCTGTACAGTCACAGTGGTCTCCTCTGAAAATCAGTGCAGTAATACTGCTTTGCTGACGGGGAGTCCTTTTTGCCATTTTTGTTATATTTTTCTTTTCTTCTTTTTCTTTACATGGTGTCAAATAAAAAGTTTTCTATATCTACTTCCACTTCTATTTTAACAGGTGGGGTTTCCAATATTGGTTGTTTAAGGTCCATCAAATCTCTTTTTCGAGCTCTATAATCACGACTACATTGTGCTGTTGTTTTTAGTAAAAATGATGGAGAATTTTGTTGATATCCCTCTGCTTGAGATATGATCGACGTAAAGTCTAGTGAGTCCTGAACAGTAGCATTTTTAAGTGCTCTTTTTCGAGCTCGATAATCACGACTACACTGTGCTGGTGTTTTTGGTAAAAATCTTGGAACTGATGAGTTTTGATCAGTAGCAGTTTTAAGTGCTCTTTTTCGAGCTCGATATTCACGACTACGTTGTGCTGGAGTTTTTGCTAAAGATGATGGAGAATTTTCTTGGTGTACCTCTGCTTGAACATCAGTCGCTGTAGAGTCCAGTGAATTGTGATTTGTAGCGTTTCTGAGTGCTTTTTGTCGAGCTCTATATTCACGACTACATTGTGCTGGTGTTTTTGGTACAAACGATGGAGACTTGTGTGCATTTTTTAAAGCCTTTTTTCGAGCTCTATATTCACGATTACGTTCTGTTGAACTTTTAGGTGGACTTTTCACTGTAAATTTTTTATGTATAGTAGCACTTTCCGGAACTCTTATTTGAGGCATTTTGAAATCTAAAAAAATAAAATAAAAATAAAATTCCTTTTCCAACAAACAATTATTTTAAAATTTGAAATTATAATGAAATTTAGCATGTAGTGTAATTGATATATAAATATTGATACAAATTTATTTTGTAAAATAATCTAATTATCTAACATTTGACGGATAAAAATTAAATAGAAGCTTATAAATCTACTTTGAACTCAGTAATATAAAGTGAAGTCCCGCCAGATGGCTGTGTCCTGCCAGACCTGAGACACATCAACCGCTTGCATGACACATGGATTTTAAATTTTTAATTACAATGAGAATGCATACGAAATGAATATATAAAATATGACTTACTTGGATATCAATTTTGTGAATAATAAATAGTTTAATATAACAATAAATATAAATTGTTGATATATTGAAAGTCCTGATCAAAATAGAACATTGATAATTGATAACTAAATAAATCTTTATGTATAAATAATAATAAATAAATGTATATAATATGTATAAAAGAAAGTTGGGTTTGTTACAACACAACTCTCTGACCTTGATCTGATCTGATCTCGATCGATGTGCTGGACCAATTTTCATGGTATTTTATTTTTTAGGTTTGTCTCCCCTCCGAATAGCAGAATATATCTTGGAAACTTTGAAAACTCGACGAATAAATAATTATGAAAGATGAATGATGAAGAATCATTTTCCCTAAATTTTCCTTTATTTCGTACCTGTCAATTCAGTTTTTTTTGATGAATGGCAGTACTGCATTACTTGTGGAATTCACGTTGTGGAAATGTTTACACCTCAGAGATTTTTAAGAAGCTCAAATGTTCAAATCAAGCGTATATCGTAAGCGTATATTGTGGTCTTTATAATATTAAAATACAAATATAATATTAAAATACAAATAATAAAAACACGTCCGTAAATGTAAACGTCATACCTGTCAAATATTACAGCTACTTGTCTTGTTCATCGGCCATGCTGTCAAATACTTCAAGTATTGATTGACATTTATGCATGCGTTCAGAAATATATTTTGTGAAAAGTATTTAAAAATGGGTGAATAAACTATTGTCTACATGTTATCCGAAAGGAATAGAAATTATTCAACTGCAGCTTCCCGGAAAAATCTCAAATGATCGGTACGACATCAACGCTCGTGTTTTCAAGCAATAAATCATGTCATTGATGAATTACATTGTTAAGCAACACGTCTTCGTGATTACTCAATCATGGATATTGTATTCAATCGAATGACAAAAACGAGGCTTGCCGCATGCACACATTCTAAGGCTGGTTGCAGAGCTTGACCGACCATCAGTGCGTACCGTCGGTCCCGACGATACGCATCCACAATGTGTATGACTATGACACTAATGCGCATGACAATACGCGTGCGTATGGTCGGTCTAGCTATGAACGGTTTTATGAATTTCCATACATATGACAAGCGCGACTGACATACGCACTGATGGTCGGTCAAGCTCTGCAACCAGCCTAATTTGGTTAGCTGTTGATCAAATAGATGACATCCTATGTGCCGAGATGAGTCCTGAATCCTGATCCTGAAACCGATCCAGACTTAGGTACATGTTGTTGTAATTACGTATTTGATTCATGTAACGTAGTATATCACGAATCACGATCAACCGTAAACAGTACCTATCCATCCAAATCGTCGCTTAACTTCAAAAAATCGAAGTTAAGCAATGGTTAGAACGGTAATAAATTGGACGAGTGACCTTTTTTTGCAATTGCTTATTTGTACAGTATCCTTAGTATCGCAAGTCTGATTCACACTTGACCGATTTATATATTTATATGATAGCTTGACCACTTACACTTACACTTGACCGATTTTATTATATTTATGAAAGCTTTCCGCCAGCTGCTTCGCCCCCGTAGTCAAAGAAAAACACGCATAGCTCCTGTTCCCGTGGGATTTCCGGGATAAAACCAATCATATTATGTCCTTTTTCAAGTCTCAAGCTATCTCTATACCAAATTTGAAGTTAATGCATGCAGTACATTTTGAATTTAGCTCGGTAATAAATACAGACAAATAGACAAAAATCCTAAAAAATTATATTTTTGGCAGTTAATGGCTTCGATATCGAATTGACTTTTCTACGATTTTATTATAGTAATTATAAATAAATAAACAATGTATTTAATAGATTTCGGTCGATATTGTAATACTTGAAAAATATCACAATAATTAAATTCATAACAAAATATATAGGTACCCGCGATATAAGATGCCTCATGCGGCATGCCCTCATGCGGTCGGTATTTGCCACTACTTGCGAGTTGCGACACAATCGAAGTGCATTTATTTCAAGTGGACCTGCCGAATGGTGAAATAAAGTTCTCTTATAAGCAGAAGCGTAGCGTGCCTTGGCGGGGCCCCGTATAAAAATTTGTTTGGGGGCCCTTAGGAAGAGTAATGATTTCTCACAAAAGAAAAAAAAATGTTTGCATAAAATTAAAAGAAAATATATTTATTCATCTTAATTATCTATCTGTCACTTATTCCAAAATTTTTACAAACAATTCAAATTAAATATACACACAGGAGGCTTTTTTTGACTTTTATCATTTATGAAAAAAAAAATTTGGGAAGTTTTTAGTAATTTTTGCTTACGTACGTTGGGGGCCCCCTTGGCGCGGGGGCCCCGTATAATTGAGACGGCAGATACGGCGGTAGCTACGCGCCTGCTTATAAGTCACGTCCATTTAACTTTGTAAAAATATTGAATTATTTTATTTTGCATACTTAATTTTTATTTTGTCAGTACATTAAATACTTATACCTATTAAAAAAAATCGGAGGGGGTTTTAGAAACATTAATGTTTACATTAATTTTAGATCACGAATCTAAAAAAAATCTGTCTGTTTGTATAATTGTAAACGTTAATCTCCAGAACTACTGGACGAATTCAATGAAAGTTATTTGGTTGTGTAGGTATTACGTCTGGACATATCTGGACAACATAATATTATGTATAATCTATCTTCTATTTTGAAAACTAGAACACCTAATGCAGTACCACAACTGTTGTGGTTACAGACCACCGAAACTAAGTATAAGAGATACAAAAAAATGTTCGCTGGCATAGCTACTGTTTAGTAATATAATTTTAATAATTTTTACCCATAAAAGATGTAATATTGAGTGAAATATTACCTACAATTACTACGAAAATAACGTGGATCACAACTTGAGTAGAACTAAATTTTTAAGCATCGCTCGAAATTCTATAAAGACTTATATCTCTAAGTTCAAATAGAAAATTGCTTCTTTGTCATATTAAAAATAATTTATAGGTAAAGCTACCATAAAATAATCAATAGGTACGCAAAGCATAGCCCAGAGTTCATTTAATTTATCCTTCGATTTTATGGTTGAATGTTGAAACACGTATCCCAACCTTCAAGCATTCATAATAAATTGGTCTCTTCAATCATGACAATAAAAATTGATCTACTAAAACTAATGGGAGCGCATATATGACTTATACAAGATCCATTATTACAAGGTAAAAAGTTATTAGGTACTTTGCATCCAATAAACACTTTGTAGTCCGCCTTTTAAGAATTTTCAAATTAACCAATGTAGGGTAAGTACTAAGTAAGTACCTACTAATTATAGAAGTAGCAGTTTTGTCTAATTACTTAACAGGTTTTTGAACTTTAAAAATTAAAAATGATTTGCATGAATTTTTTACGGATATGTACCACAATACATACTATTAAAATAATAAATAGATTAATAGAATCAGCATCTATTCTGATTAATTGCGATATCATCAAAAGTCAGAAATGAATTAATAATGGGATTGCGCGTGATCGTATTCAAAACCTTGATTATATTTTTTTATTAAAGACGATGAGCTTTTGAAAATAGCGCGTGTTGTTTTAATTGGAGTATTTGCCATTTAACCTTGATCGTAACTGTACAAATAAATAATATTTATATAAAATATATTTATCAAGACATAGGTATTATAATTAGTCAACCATTCGTATTAGGCAAATATTGTATTACTTCTGTAAAAAATAAATAAATGATCCGTCTAAAAATTAATTAGTCTAGCACCTAGGTAGTAGGTGATAAGATTTATTATTTGTTCACTATTAAAAATTATAAATTGAGCACCTTTTGAAATTCCTATTATAATAATTCCTATTTAACTAATTGAGAAGCACTTATCAAGACATCTACCATGTGATATAAATTGTTAACAAATAGCAACAACAGAACAACTGAAACGTGGCTTCCAAACGTGACTGCATGCAAAGCTTCTAAGTTCTAATTATTATCGATGCTACGGTTTAGCGATAATTTATTATTTCGCAATATTGCTCTCTATAGCAGAAACTGCATTTGCTGAAACCTCTTTGATATTGGTGCAACCGAGGCATATTGAGAAGAGAATTTAGCACGAGTTCTCTTTGTCATGTCCTATGTATTATTGTCACGAAAATAAATCACGCTGAAGGACTTAACGTTTTGTTTGAGAATTCAATTGTGGGTAGATAAACATCCAACGACGACGGTGACTTTTTGTATCGATCGAACGTTTGAATGCCTCCCGGCTACTTTCGACATCCATTCTTTAAAATCTAGGGCTAAGGATACAATAAATTGAAATAAAGCTGTAAATTAAGAAATATAGGTTATTTTCATACACTGATTTTGTTAAAATAAATACATGTAAGGCAATCATACGTACAGTTTAGAGCTGTTTAATAACTCAGCCCCTGGAATCACAGACACAATAGAAAATCTATTGTGTCTGTGGACCGTGGACCGATCGGGCCGCTGGGGGCTCAAATTTTCTTTGTAGTAAGTAAACAAATATTTATACATATAATTATTCTTCTCTTTCCTAATAATGGAAATTCCCAATCCCAGTGAGGCCGGATTCAGCTATATTCAGCTAGATTCAGGTATACGATTACCTACTATATATCTACACTTACATGTAGGTAGGTAAGTAGGAGGTATGTTTTTGTTGAAGTGAATATCGACTAGATTTTATTCTTGATTACAAAAAAAAAATCGTTTATCAATAAAAACGGGCATAAGACAATAATTATTTTCATTGGTCACGCATCGTTAGCTAAATTGAGAAGGTAGGCTGAAATTATTAAAGATATACATATAACATTAATGACTGATGAACTGATCACCTTTCAAGCTTGGTTAATTTTGTATTCACGGTTTATACTTTAACACAAAAGTAGGTACCTGCATATTTGTCGTTCTTCGTAGTAGGTAGTTTGAAGCCAAAGAGACAGGCAGCTGATGTGATGTGGTGATTTGAAAATATAGATTTAGATATCCCAAAGAAAAGCTGTTTTTTGTTCTTGTATATTAGATATTTGAAAATGAAATACAAGGTGGACCAAAAGAAGTCATCCGGTGTTGATTGGCTGTAATTTTTTTTCTAAATGAAAAACTTCGATTCTGTTTTTTGATTATGTTCAGATACTTTTACCTTTAGAATTTTATTATAGTCAAGTCGAGAAGATGTTATCGTCCAAATTGGTGCCAAAAAATCCTTTGACCTGTCACCAGACTTATGTCTATTGTGAAAAAATAAACGCCTTATACCTAACTTAGATAAAGTCAAGTTAAACGATAAAACCTAAAACAAATAAACTTTATTTTTTATTATGAATAATAAATAATCAAGATTAAAAAAAGTTATCAGATTATTACTTACATTATATTTTTAAATATGTTATCATAATAAAACGCAAAAGGCATACGGTGACTCTCATCTTCAAGAGGCAAAAAACAGGGTCACTTCCTATCTAACTCGGGTCGTAAACAAAATATACTTCAAAACCGCAATCGCAATATATTCCCAAATTTGTGGTTAGAATTACTTGTTCTACGTAAAGTTATACCGAGTGGTTAAATAGAGATAAATTTATTAGCAAAGATTCCAATCCGTCCCTTCACATGCCAAGTGGAGCAGATATTGAAACTCAATACTTATTTTAGATATGACATCATATCGTTTATATTCAATTTGCGACATTCAAATTTACTATTACTGCATATTTTATTTAAATCATATCAATTAAGCAATAATTATACAGGAAGTGTGATCATCTCTTATCTTGCAAATATAAATGCATAGTTACCAACTTTTCTATTTACATTTTTCAACAATAATTTACCTAGATCAGAATTCAGACGACGAGCATATCAGCTACCTGTTTAAATAATCGATTTCAATATTACATAACATGTACTGTCATTAATTATTATGGGACCACAGTATGGGACGGTGAAAACTTAAAAGTAGGTAGGTAGCAAACCTCCTTTAAAGGTAATTAGCTAGACACCCACTACGCATGCAAAGCATTATTTCTCCAATTTAAGTCGTTCATAGCATAGGTACCTAATTAGTAATTACTAATTACGATTATTTACCTAATCATCACTCGATTTAAGTATCTTTTATAGTCCAAAATACTGTATATAGAGTCTATCTCTAAACTATACACACGTTTATAATCTTCTACATAAGTACCTAGTTTGACTAGGTATACTAGGAATTCTTTTTCTTGGCAGATAAAAATGGAACTCCTATTTTCTTTTTGTAGACGTATAGTTAACAAAACTAAATTTCTTTTAAAAATACTTCAATAAGTCAATGCTTCATAAGGGCTTAATAGACCCGAGTTATAAGTAAGCCATCGAGCACATGACTTGGCGATAATGTCTGCAAGTGCATCCGGACTGTCCACGATTCGCTCCTACACTTTCACCCGGAAAACTCGAGAACAAAGGTTGAAATAATTTCCTATGCAGTACAGATCATGCTCTAGCTTCTCTGATTGTTTAATTTTATTCGTCTTTAATTTAGGACAATACCCTAATTGTAAAAGATGTACATAATATCAATTAGATTGGTAAAGGTATCAACTGTATGAGATTTGAGGCTAGTTTTTCCGATCGAATCGATCCGTTGATTGATTATGTTCGTCACATGTCAGTCAGTCACATGACTATTACCCATAGCTTTTACGTGTTATGTTATACCTACAGTACATTTATTTGGAAACTGAGTTAAACTCTGATGAGACAAAGAAATTTTGACATTAATTTAAAAGCAGTATTAGCTCATATATGTATACAAAGCTATTATAATAACATTTGATCGGTAAACAGTAGCTATTTAAGTACAACTTTCCAATGCATTATAATATGTTATGCTGAGTATCACGTAACTAATCGCTTAGTCATCCTATAACACTTTATATTAAATGTTTGTCTTACTAATTTGCATATGATTATTATTATTATTTATTTGATACATATTCTGCTGACGCCTGACGGTAGGTATCTACTAGGTACGCTATACAATAAAATATCTTTGTATTTTATGTTCAGGCAATGAAACACAACTTATTTAAAACTCTACGAGTAGGTAGACCGTACTCTAGATATTGATATCAATTCTTGATTCTAAAAAAACTATTCGAAAACCATTAGGTACTACTGTATCATCATGTAGTCAGTATAATTCTTAATACAAAACGATAGTCACGATAGATAGTTACTAAAATGTTAAATTTTAAATTTTTATTTTAGAGTTCTATCATTCGAACAGCAAGTTGTGAACGGCAGAGGCTAGGGTCTGCCGTTTACGACTTGTAGACATGTGGCGAATGGCGATGGCTGAAGTAGCCTCTGCCGTTCACAACTTGCCGTTCGTCTGTAAGAACCGAACGCTATAAGTGTTTTATAGCCGCGGGAAGATACTCTTCTACTTTCTGCCCTCTTCTCTTTACCCGCCTTCAAATTTGTAAAGGCAGCCTTGTTCTTAATTAAAAATAATCAATAATAGATAAGCTTAGTAGATAAGTATTAGTTATATGGTACTTAAAGGTAGTTAAACCAAACATATTTTAATACTAGTACTAAAACTAAAAAGCTCATTGCATGCAGATCATCTATTTATTATCCTCCCACCTTTGACCATTTTGAAATTTATCTGTTAGTACCCGAGACTGTGTACATCGCCGACTATTTAAAATAATATCGATGTTAATATTTCCCTATCCAGCGGAGAACCAATTCGCATTGCACCATTAGTTAATAATAAAATTGCGAAACTTTTTTAATTAAACTTGAGGCCAATAACTTTAGTTTTCGGTAGAATAATAAGAGCACGATCGTGTCGTGATGCACGGACTGCAAAACAAAGAGTTGTTACAGTTTCATAGAACAGTTTGACGCGTCAAGTTCAAATCTGTGTAACTCATTTGGGCTTTGTTAACCTTCGATGTCGTTTCTTGATCCGTTTAAGGTTTAATAAAAAACTCGTCGTTATTACAATAAAATATAGTTAGTATTGTATCAAGTGTTCGTAAAATCAGCGCTAAACATAAAGGAAATGGAAAACTAACCTTATAAAAAAGGTTATTCCGAGAAAAAAAAAATAGATTTAGTAGAATAAAGAAAAAAATGCAGGTGTACCTAATCATGAAGAAACATAGAAATAGCATCCAACAATACAGTTTATAACAAGGTTAATCTGTGATTGATCGAGATTTATAAATTATTGTCAAGGATACTCACGTTATACGTGATTTAGAAATTCGGCAATTATTTGATGTGGGAGTAATTAGTATACGTTTATGATGTACTGTAGTCTCACGGCCAAAGGTTATCAGATGATCAATGAGATTGGTATATAAAACGCTCAATTACATTTGTAATGAACAATCAAGTGAACCTTTTAGTTTTATTTGAAGTCTGTCCAATTAAAACATCTATACAAGTGGATTAACCCTAATAAATTAAAAAAAAACATGTCTACTACTAACTTTTCTTGTATAGAAATATCCTATGGAAATTAAAATGATTGTCGATTAAAAATACGTCTAATGGATGTCGAATACGTTAAATTGATGAAAAGGGATACCTATACTACCTAGTAAGATATAAATATTTTGGGAAGAATTCCTTTTTCGTTCCTACTTAAATTGTTAAAGAAGGAACAATAAAGTATATTAACATTTTATAGCTTTGATATTTATAGGTATATGTATATCTTGAATAGAGTCGAGGTCATGTTTCTTTATTAATTGATTAATGGAAAACGCATGTTGTCTTTGTAATCAAATACTACGTGCAGTAGGTAGGCATATTTGCATATCTGATAAATCTGTGATTTTACAAATTTAAAACGCTTCTCATAAATATTTGGTAGACCGTACGTTTTTTTAGCATGTGGGATTTTAACCTATTCGGTGACCAACTTTAAGCATAGTAGAAGGGACCCCAGAATCACGGAAAATGGAACCAGACCCAGGGATTTACAGCATTCTTTTTTATAAAAATATAATTTACAATAAACAACTATTTACTTAGTTAGTTCTGTATTGTAAATATATTTTAAGCTATTGCATAGCTTCTATCGCGGGTCTTGAGCGCGGGGACCGGATCCAGAAATTCCGTAACGAAAAGACCTCACGCTCCCCACGGGGACGGGCACGGAGGTGTGGCTTGAAGGCATGCAATAGCTTTACCGCGACAGTCCCCGAGTTTCACACGTCCTTTTTTAAAGCTATTGCATAGCTTCTATCGCGGGCCTTGAGCGCGGGGACCGAATCCAGAAATTGCGTAACGAAAAACCTCACGCTCCCCACTCCGACAGGCACGGAGGTGTGGCTTGAAGGCATGCTATGGAATAGCTTTACCGCGGCAGTCCCCGAGTGCCACACGTATTTTTTTTCCTTATCACTACATAGTATAAAACAAAGTCGCTTTCTCTGTCCCTATGTACCTTTGTATGTTTAAATCTTTAAAACTACGCAACGGATTTTGATGCTGTTTTTTTTAATAGACGGAGTGATTCAAGAGGAAGGTTTTAGTATATAATTTATTATTTTTAAACAAAGCGGGCGAAGCCGCGGGCGGTAAGCTAGTTATTTTTATAATAAGGAATAAATTGGTATACATAATATATATGAATACTATTAAAGTAAACTGCTGGGTAAAATAAAGAGTTATTTTCCCAATTTCATTAATTTATTAGTCTTACTTTGCAATAAAAATTCATAGTTAAAAAACATGCTACCCAACTCCCAACTACATAATATTATAGGTATTTCATTAATTTGAAAGACCGATAATAATTGGTCCCACAGAGCAATCAGCAAGTAGATAATGGATCGATCTTTTTACATTTTACACTTAACAATTTATTCATAGGTAATTCTATACAATATAATATTCTATTCGATGCATACAGATATAAACCGATAATATAGTCAGATAGTATAACAATACAAACCAGAGTCAGAACTATAACGAGGTTAAGTTTACCAATAGACTCTACAATACATATTTTATCGTCTGTTTTTTCAAAGGAAATTTTGCCTATTTTTAGCGGATTCCATTCAGGATTCAGATTTTAATTTTTGTAGGGTAGTCTGTTAATATCTAACGCTTTAAAGAAAAAAGATTTTGGCGCGAGAATTTTAAGTCTCAAAATTTCTGTTCCAAAGATCTCTTCTATTTCAAAGATGAAAATGGTTCATGAAGGAATGTGAGGAGATTTATCTAGTGAATTTTATATTAAATGATTTTTAAATATTTAGTTAAGTATTTATAAAAAATAGTTTAAAATAGCTCTATCTGTGGCTCTATCATTATATTTTCCAGAAAAAATGTGTAGATAAACAGAATAAACCTCTGATCCATAATATGTTTTGTGCAGAAGGGTGGTCTTTTTTTTCCAATATTATACACATTAATTTTTGAAGTAAGGAAAATAATATTTTGGTAACTGTCATTTGATTGAAATTAGCGATAATATCAAAAATGAAAAACAGGAAGAAATATTTTTTAAAGTAGGAAATTATTTTGGGACATCAGAAGCGATACAGCTTTATCATGATAGTTTAAAGAGCAGTAGATATATAACAAATTGAATGAAAATATTTTTAAATTCTCTAAGATTATTTTTATGACCTATTTATTTCATGTTCACTTACTACGTATACTTCTTAGAAAAGCATTAATAATTTATTTGTTCAAAACACTTACCATATTCGAAGTAAAAATCACATAAGAAAAATAAAATTATCCAGATCACAAACAATTCATCTAGTTAATTAAAAACATAAATCGCAATGTTTCTTGTTTTCCCGCCTAAAATTATAAGTACAATTCGATATATTTTGGAACGTATGCGCACACTCCCGTGTGTTTTGTCATCTGACGAGCGTGTGGCCTATGTGGTATGGAGTATGGAGCCAGCCATACAAGCACTACCGCTCACCATCGCGAACGCTTCTTTCTCTTACGCCAAAAGCACGTGATGCATTGAAAGTACAAGTTGCATCGCCGTGGGAGGTCGCAAAACTTTTGCATCTTCCTATCGTATAAATTATTGTAATTTGTTTAACATAATATTACCTATCACTAAACATGTTTCAGGATTTTTTTTTAAATTTTACCAAGATTATATAATTAAATAAGTAGGTAACTATCTAGACACGCGGCAGCGTGTCAAGCCGAGTTCAAGCGAAGAGAACTGGCGAGCAGCAGCCGTGTGTATATTTACACGAACCATTTCGAGCCACTTTTCACCCCCTTATAACTCGAAAACTATTTAAGTTATATAAACCAAATTTGGTACATATCAAGAGGACCTCAAGATAAACAAGAACCTTAAATTTCATAAATACAGATTAAACAGTTGCGTAGATATTAATATCCAAAAATCGCAATTTTTAAGACTGACTGACTTATAGACATAAGTATACAAAACCTAACCCACTTCCAGATGACCTACAAAGTTCAAATTTTGTAATCAACTAGGTAATAGTGAGTGTAGTTACAAAGGAAAAAATCGGAAAATACTGAATTTATCTGTATTTAATTTTTTTTTCAATGACATTAATTTTGTTTGTATGGAAAAATGGAAAAGTTTATAAAAATAGAAAATATTATATTCACCTTACTAGTCTTAAAAAATAGGTCAAAACTAGTCAGTGGCCGAAAAAAATTTTGAAATCCATCAATAAATGACTGAGATATAGATTATTGAAGTTTACATATTTTAGCGCGAAACATCTGTAGATTCGATGCGCCTCTGACATCACACTCACTCGCGCTAGTATCGCTAGGGCGGATTACTTCGATTGCATGATTTCTTTATTCAAAACTGTTATTAAACGTAAAATAAAAGAAAATTGTAATAAAAATATTGCTCATACAGTTAAAAATAATATATAATTTTACAAATTCACATTTCTTTATTCTTTATTTATGAGTGTTTAGTTTATTTTTAATTTCAGTGTAAGGGAAGAAGGCTTTGTCGAAATGGTTTAATTTGCGTAATATTAATATTAATATAAGTGAAACATCTTTAGGCGCGTTTAGAGTAAAATTTCAAAATCTCGTCATGGCAATACCGTAACGTCATGGAGTAAAGCGACGATTCTTCTACAACTTATATTTTTTCTTGCGGATTCTTTGTATGGTTTGTTTAGTATTATTTTCTATATTTTCTTGTATGTTATGAAAGTCAGCGCACATTGCCCCGTCATTATCTGATATTTTTTAAACTCGTTTTCTGTTTAAATGATTACATGATTTTCTAAACATCCAGCGTGAATATGTACACACTATTACAAAGATATAATTATTTTCACAAAAAACAACTAATGACCTATGGAACCCCATAATTTGATGAGGCTAGTTTTCAGAACCTCACAAAATATAAACAGTATGTAAAACTAGCCTCATCAAATTATGAGGTTCAATAGGTCATTAGTTGTTTGCTTTGTGAAAATAATTATATTTTTCAAATTAAAAAAGTTATACTTTGGAATAAACATTGTTCTCTAAGGGAAAATAAAACAATTGAGTTTTCAGTCAACCTAAGAACTTAATACATCTTTGTAAATAAATTTCTGGACTGTCTGCAGAACTTGGCACACATTTAGATCTCATTTCTTTTTTGGCAAATTAAGTCAACGATTGAACTCGGCTCCAAATTTTACATTTATGGTTTTGGTGAGATTTTAATTACGTAAAACATCAAAACACTTCTTCTTGCTTCTTTGACCTTTTAAAGTCATTTTCCATATTTGTCTTCCCATATTATAAGGGGCCATCCATAAAGTACGTCACACGTAAAGGGGGGGGGAGGGGGTCGACAAAGTGTGATATCACATTTCAAAATACTAAACACGTAATTGGAAATATAAATTAAACTAAAAAATATGTCCAACTCTATCGGGCAATACGGTTTAAATTGTTTTGTTGACAATTTATATTTATTCATTAGTTTATTTTTTGTTATTGTTTCAAATATTTGATATTATGTTGATTTCATAAAAACGTACTTAATTTAAATGGAAATAAAACTAATTTCGGAACTGCTGTTTTAATTTAATAATTTTTCGATGTTAAATTGCAAAACATGTGACGTAACACTAGGGAGGGGGGGGTCTCAGAAATGTGACCACCTGTGACAAGGACGGGGGGGGGGGGGGCAAAATCTCATGAAATTAGTGTGACGTACTTTATGGATGGACAACAAGACTTATATTGTTTTTCCATTTTAACTATACTTATTCGTCATCATTATATTCATCACTCATCACCAATCATCACTATCAGCCTACATTTTTTCCACAATTTTTTCACAATAATTTAGGGCCACGGTCGCAAGGGCCAAGGAGGGTTTATAAAAATATTGTGAGTTGTGTAAATAAGACTGAAAAATTTGTACATACATAGTTATTTAAATAATTGCGTATCGGATTACCTAGTGTATATTTTTGTCTTGAAATGCCTATTTTAGTTCAGCCGATAAAATGAAAAAAAAAGTAGGTACCACGCAAATATACCACGAGGTCCCACGCCACGAGTAGCGTTTAGCTACTATTATGTATTCTGTGCCACGAGTATACTTTTAATTATGTAAACTTTTTTTCAAGACTCAATTAATGACGTTGTCTTTTTACCAATTTTCATTTGAAACAGTTTACGTTATGAAAAATATATTTATTTAATTTAAATGTTCGATTTTATGGAAAATATACGATATGTACTTTTAGAAGAATTTATTGATATACTTGATATTATATCATTAGGCAGTTTAAGTTTATATGATAAAATAACAGACAATTTGATAACAGTCCTTCGGATGCATTTGAGAAAAACTAGAAGTGATGATAAATTTTTAGTATGAAATAGTCGCTTGAAATATCCAATCTTTTTTTAAGTAAGTATCTTTTAAAATTACACGTGGTAAAATATGGAAGAGGAAAATCTTGTGAGTGAGGAACAGACCGCGAAAGATTCAGAAGGTGGCGAGCAAGGCGATGAAGTTACAAATAACGATGGTGAGGAAACCGGAAGTAAAACTGACGTCACGACAGAGGACCAAGAAGCAGTCACCGGAGAAGAAACGGAAAAGCTTGAAGGGGAGGAAATTGCTGGTGAACATGTGGATCATGAAGAAATTGATGGAGAGCAGAAAGAGATTGTTATGGGCGAAGGTGAAGAGATGATGGGTGAAGAATTAGAGGGCGAACATGTGGAAGGAGAGCAAGAAGAAAAAAAAGAAGAACAGCCTCCAGCAGATGAAGAACAAGTTGAAGAAGAAGAGGGATATGTAGAAGAACCACCACCTGACCCAGCTGCACCCTTTGATTTAACTGATTCCAAAGAAGCACTCAAACCACCATTTGAGTTACGTCCCGATCAATTAGCTGAAGTTGAACAACTTTGGGAATACTTTCAAAACTATACTCCGGCGTATACGGATTTGGACGGCTATATAACGGAGAAAGAGCTCGTGTACATGCTAAAATCTCTTCTCTTAATGACATATACACCTGAACAATTACAAGAATTAATAGCTTACTGTGTACGACCACCACACCCTCAGGGACACATTAATTTTGATCAATTTGTAAAAATGGTAACTTTAAGACAAAGGGATTTTCCTGTCGAAGACGAGCTACGATCGGCTTTACAAGTTTTAGACCCAGGCCGAACCGGAACAATGGATAGAGAATACATGAAAGAAGTCCTATCTAAACTTGGTCACAAAATGCCACAAAAACAATTGGATAATCTTATTAAGGAAGTGGATATGAGTAACGATGGCACAATTGGAATCGAAGACGTCGTAGGTACTATGTGCATAGATTTGAATAAAGAAGATTTATTGATGCTCATGGCTTCCTTACAACCTCCAGAAGAACAGCCGCCACCCGAAGATCCCTAATTTACTCTAATTAATTTTAAAGATGCACAATGCACAAAATGAAAGCCATAAAAGTATAATAAATAGAAACAGTAAAAATTCAAATAAATTAGTAAATGAAACGCTTACATACTATAAATAAACCATATTTCATTAGACCTAAGTTTCAATTAGCTAGTAAATAAAAAAAATCTCTAACAGGCTTTTAGTAGTAATATTTCGATGTTAGGAGGATAATATTAGTGTTATACAATATTACATATTTAAATTAGAGTGAGATTAGGTTTAAACACTATTTTGTATCGCTAAAATTGGAGAATAACTAAAATATTAATTGATTAAGTACGACATTGGGGCCTCCAAGAAAAGAGCTTATTTGGCCGGCAAAGCACCTGCTTCTAGTGTTGCAAGTGTTTATGGGCGGTGGTGACCACTTAACATCAAGTGACCTACCTGCCTCTTTGCTTGCTCCGACATAAAAAAATGATGTAATTTTTTTTATCACGGCTAAATAAAATTACTAGCCGTGTTTTCCAATTACAGCACTAGAGCGCATTATGCGGCACAATGCTTAACGTTGAATGTTCCAACTACAGCAACGCTTCACACAATCGAGCACTCTTAAACCAGTGCAAACAGGTCATTTTTGACCCAAAATTCTACGGATGGGGTGCTAAAGTTGCATTTTTTTATACCTAAAATTTAAAAAAATATTTAAAAAAAAACTAAAGGGGACCTAACGAAAAAATTGTGGGACCTTAAAGGACCTAACGGGGACCTAACGATCAAGGTCATTTTCGACCCAAAATTCCATAGATGGGGTGCTAAGTTTGCACTGGTCACTCTTAAAAGTAATGCGCGTGAATTGATGCGTGCAGTCGATTTATCGTTAGTAATTATTAATTGTTGGAAAAAAATTTAAAGCTTTCGTTTCATTGTAGTTTTTCGAAATAATCAAAGTTAATTCAAATTGTGTTAAAAAATAAATATAAGTATGGAGGAAGGTACAAACATTGAAAAAAATGTTACTGAAATAATCAAAATCCAAATTACTTAAAATAACCGTAAACAGTTTTCAACCAATTATTATGTATACCACTTTATTTACACAATAATGAGGTTATTGCTAACTCTATGAATATTTTTTTTTGCAACACTGAACTTAGCGCCTCTTAGCGCAACCTGCTGGTGCGTTTCACGTTCCAATTATTAAGCATCAGCATAATTCGGCATTTTGCGCCACTGAGTCGCATTATGCTCTGTAATTGTAAAACAGCCTAGGACTATGCCTATAGGATAAGTGTACCCATGGCTCGCATATGGCTTATTTAATATTAGTCTAGACTCTCGTATTAGGTGATGTTTGCTCGCTAGAGAAAGTACTGCAACGGGTGTACACCAAAAATAATAATAATATCATTATTTACTTCGTGGCTGTTTTATTCTTGGAGCAGTTTAAACCAAAGCTCAAGATATGTAATTGGGGTTAAATTATATTATAGATCGAGTATAAAAGTATGCTGGCCACATATGAGACGTCGACGAGACCACAGAGCTGAGAGCAATTAGTAATCTATGTAGTCGAGGGATTCCTAGTCATTTACAGTTTACTGTGGTCATTTAGTCATTAAGTCGAGACGTCACAACTCTCAATGTCGGTCATGACATTTCACATTATGACAGTTAACGAATAACGAACGTCCAAACCATTTTTATTTACATTTTACGAACCGCTTGTTTTTAAGTTAAAATCTATAATATTGTGTTCAAAATAGATCAATAACAATACTTAAATATGAAAAGGATTTGTATGTTACTTGCTTTTGCGTCTTGCATAATCGAAAGTAAGTTTATAAAATCCCATTAATAATAATTATTAAGAATATCAGGGTGTGGCGTTTATAACTTTAAGCTTATTACTTACTTTTGAGTTTATATTATTGTCACGTTAGTTATATTTTATTAAGAAGATCCTCATTTTGATTTATAAACGTAATGTTCGAACAGCAAAACATTACTTGAATACAGAATTTCAAAAATCATGTTAGGTTAATAATTAGTTTTTGCAAACACAAAGCATATTATATAAAGCTGCAAGAATTTCTTTGGTTTAATGAAAACAAAATCCATTCAAACAATATATAAATATCACATAGAGGTAGCTTGAAGGTACTCTATGTGATATTTATATTTGACCTGTGAAGATGTGCTAATTACAACCAATATGAGTCTAAGTTTGGTTCTGTTTTTAATAATGTCATGATTAGTTTCAGCGATATGGTGCTATCAATGTACATCTGCAATACCAGGATGCCATGAGCCATTTAACTGGAGAGGTGTAGGCTACTTGGGCAAACCGTGCCCAGACAATGAAGACATTTGTGTCAAACTTATTGAGAGAAAAGGAGGTATATTATTATTTATATTTTAAAATATATACTTTGTAGCCTTATTTACAATCAGTTGTGAGAAAGATGATTTCTTTGAAGTTTTTGGCTAAAATATATTGCAATGTCTTGGTTGCTCACAAAAATACTAAGTTTAGATAAGATTTAGGGCAATAAAAACACATATTCAACAAAAAAAGGAGTGTAAATAATAAAAGAAAGTTGAATAAAAGCATTTGAATGTTTTTAAAACTAAATATCAAATTAATTGGTAAGTGTTACTTTCTAGCGCAAAGGGTGATAACAAGAGACTGTCTAAGTAACTTCAAAGCATTCAGAACAGACATTCCAGCAGATACATATGAAGGCTGCAGAGCCGCAGCAAAGGATGAGAACCTCGCTCACTATGTGAACAATACTATTAAGGAACTTGATATTAAAAGGTATGAATTTTTTATTTTACTTTATTTTAGTATTTTGTGGTAATAGCATTAATAATGCAAATTTTTGTATCATAAACAGTACATTAGTTTCATATTTATTTCATGTATGACAAAATATAATGCACAAAATGCTATAAAAAACATAATAAGAATTTAATTTATTTCAGAAACTGGTATGATGAAACAACATGGTGCTTCTGTTTCCTCGACCACAGGTGTAACAATGCTACATTCAATTCAAACTCAGTGCTTTTATTAACAATATCTTTATTTTTCTTATTCATAAGTAAAATGTTTTGATATTCAACACACTACAGAATAATTCATAATTATAAAATAGACAATTTTGCTCAGATCAGTGATTCAGACATTTTAGAGCCTTGTGCATTTATTCCAAAATATTTTAGAACTAGACTTAATAGATCTATATAATTGTTGAAGAATCTCTTTTATACATTTAGTTTTAAGTAATTAATACAAATAAAAAACACAGTAAATAAGGCATTTTCTATAATTGTTACGTTAATAGTTAATACCTACATAGGAAGTTTAACCAACCTATTTTAAATATCTTTGGTTAATGAAGGGATTCAATTACTCACACATTGTAAAACTTGATATATGACTGTTATTTCAATTAAGAAGATGCAGTCAGAAAAAAAAAATATAATTCAATGAAATTTTACATTCTTTATACTTTTTAAATGTATTTTTTTTATATTATTACTTAAAATTTATTACATTGATAACATGATTGTCAAAACTTATACTGTGCATTTATTAAATAAAGCAGTGGTAATGGCTTATACATTGATGTATAAAAATAGCGCAAAGTAATAGGTAACAGTGATAAGAGACATATTTTATAATGTTCCGTCCAATTATATGCGTCCGTCCTAGGCATAATTAGTTATCTAAGTGTGACCTGATATTTTAATTTTATACTTGAAATAAAAATGTTTCGAATAGACTTGACTTTTTTTCTCTTCCCCTGCAATGTTTTTTGTTAAAAAATTAATACTTTGATTAGAAGCTAATGTTTTTTATAATTTTTTTTATAGAAAAGCGAATTGCAGTAAAGCTACAGCTAATGTAGTGATTATATTCAACATTTTCAACATAGCTGATGCGTTCATATCCCACATGTTATAAACAGAGAACTGTGGTGGCTGATTTTCAATCATTTTCAACATGGTCTTTGCTTTTGTGCGTAGAGGTCCTGTAAATGGTATTTTAATTTTTATATATAATTTTAACTGTTAACGAAAATCAGTAAAAGTATCAAGTTTATTATATAACTAGTAACTATATAGAATACTTCTATGTCAAAAAGAAAATTAAAATTTATTTGAATTTTTAGAATTTTCGTTAACAATATTATTATATGATTACCCTCAAAGTTTTGTGATAAAATAGTAATGCATAAGCGCTTAGTCTGCTGCACTTCTCTAAAGAAGAATTCACAACGAGCACAAATTACTGTACCCAGGATAAGGCATACACCTATTGCTGAGGGTAAGGTTACTAGCTCCAGCCATTGCATTGCCTGAAAAAATGTAAATATTTCGTTTAAATAAAGAGCAGTCAAGAGCAAGCACGCATTTTTTTTATTATTTGTTGTTAAATTTATGCTTTTAGCAATTATTCCTCTACCTGTGCTACCAGACGTTGCTTAGTACATGTTTACCTATGATTTACTGTAATTTCAAGATTGTGTCCACGGGAGGTATCTGTATGTTTTGATTCCCGTGCGAATGTAATGTGAAAATTTACAGCAAAAATTCGTTGACTTAGAAGTTTATTAACCGACTTCAAAAAAAAGGAGGAGGTTATCAATTTGGCCGGTATATTTTTTCTTTCACAGCTTCAATTGATAGGTAGTACTTATAGATTTGAGTTGGTATATGATATAAATTTCATCTTGATACTTACCAGTTACCACGTGTTAAAGTGAAACTTTTATTACATCGTCTCAAACTTTTTGGTATGTGTAGCGCATGTCGCGTGACGCACGATACGTACGATAATTATCGTACAAATACGATAATTTTTAGTTAAATGTCTACAGTGTGAAAAAAAGTTTCACTTTTACCGTGGTTTCATAAAACCACACAACATTTTTTTTTATATTTTATCAGTTTTATGGAGTTGACAGACAGTCAGACCGGCCAACAAAGTGAAATATAAGGGTTCCGTTTTTTACTTTTGTGGTTCAGAACCTTCAAAAGAGTAATATTTACAGAATAACATTTATATTATAAGCACGATTTTTTATTTGAGTTCAAACGTAACTTAAAACATCTATACCTAAGTACTCATATCTTAATGTTACTCACGCGAAAACCCCTGAACGGATTTGGATGATACTACATAATATGTTTTGGTATTGATCGTATCGTATTTTGTCACTCCTGTTAATTTTAACTGAGCAATATCTTATGTAACTTTTAGTTTATCATAGAGCCATATTAGCTAGCGGAAGGCTAAAGGAAGGAAGGAAAAATTCTATACTTACTTAATGATCAGATTATACTCAATTAAATTTTTAAATATAACTAATATACCATCCTTATAAGTACCATCGTTTTAACTAGGTAGGTATTCTGATAACTCACATCATTTTGTAGAGCCATGATGCTAAATTCAATAATTAACATTGACTGCACAAAGAAATTGGTGAAGAATAAGAGCATCTGAAACACAACGAATTATAATTAGTCAATTTATGTTTAAGTATGTACATAATATGTAGATAAGTAGGTAGGTATCTAATATTATGTATTAGTTCAATAAATTATTGACAAAAAAATAGTCAGAAATTGAACATAAATACGTAATTCTATCTGTGATCTGTCTGTTTGTTCGGCATAATCTCTGGAATTAGGTAACACCGATTTTGATTGGAACTTTTCTGACTTTGCTAATGTACCCAATGAGAGGTTAACTGTAATCTAGGATACTTTTTTAAATGATATTTCCACGGTATAATAAGTAGATAGATACTAAATACTATGTGGTAAGTACCTATTTTTTTTCCTCGTGACTCATAGGTAAGTAATAATATCACACATAATATCATGTACAGATATCAGGTAATCAAAACAAAGAAAAACAAAAACTTACTTGCCATCGGCAATGATGTTGAAATGACAAATATCCATCAAATAATGCTTTCAGGTAGACATGGGTCTTACTGGTTTTAAAATGATGTGTTTCTAATGCTAACCGACGCATACAAACAAAAGCCACAGGAAAATTAAAGGTATTTTTTGATTTCTTTAATTTAGTGTTGCCTTCAATGTGATTGATAATAATGGCATTTATAAAGCGCAAACGTAAAAAGAAATAAACAAGTAAATCTGCGCAGCATAACCACTCTATAATACAACATAACATGCTATATAACATTCCTGAGAATCCCAAAATCAAAATAAAATTTTCATAAATAGCTATAAAGAATAGGGCTGCTAAGAAAACAGTAGACGAAATTATAGTGCCTAAATTATTAAGAAATAACAACTGATAAATTTTATCATTCTGGTCTATTTTCATGATGCGATCAATTTCCTGGAGCAATAAATAAAATTTTTGATTCGCATCAGCATTTACAAACCTTACGTTAATTATATTGCAAAGGAAAATAAAATAGTATGCGGATGTAGAGCACGTAGTTATGAAGCAAATAGCAGGATACTTGTTAAATTTGTTGTAAGCGTAATTATGTATAATGTAAATGTACAACAATAGAGTTATGATCAACGAAAAAGCAGCTATAATTTTATGTCTCCTCGATAGAGGACTCACAAATCGGTCTCGAATATCAACACGAGACGATCCCAATATCGTTTGCACCACATGGAAGGGTGAAAAAGACTTGATGAAGTTTTCCTCTAATATATCACTTGACAGATATTCAGCTCTATGTTTCTTTAGGTTTTCCATTTCAAATATCTACTTAGTTAAAATTTTCAACTCCTACAAATTATGGTACGGGAATTTGCCTTTGTATTTTGTATTTTGCCTTTACAAAACCGCTTAATAGTCGTTGAATCCACTGATGGAAGTAACAAAAATAGGACGTGTTAATTTGTTAACCACTTCGTTAATATTAAAAGCAATTTTATACATAAGTCAAAGTGATGGTGAATCATGAATGTTATGTATCTTTAGGCGTTTTTGTTTTGTAAGGGGTTCAGTAGATAACGGTTAGTTATATAAATTTTATTATTATTTTCAAGGTACATAATTAACAATAAAATAAATACTTACCTACGTATTTTTTGGGACGAAGTTTCATAACGCGCAGTAAGTTAGCTATGGGTGCTAGGCGAGCGTCGCGAAAAATCCTCACGACTAGTGTGTTAAGATTTAGGATAACTTCACTTATTTTAATTGTTAAGCAATTTATTTAATTATACACTAACTGACCATAGCACTATATTTTTTGGCAGGGATTAAAAAAATTTTCAAAAGTGAGACATGCATTTTATAGGAAGGTATAAAAGTACATTATTACGTAGATTGTGGTAAATATATAATAATTATTCATGTTTTTACTTCTTATACAATATAGATATTATAATCAATTAGATATAAAATGTCATAATTAATAAATCAAAAAAGCCTCGTAAATAATAATATAAATTATAAACATCTCTGGTTATTTGGTAAATGACTTAAATATTTATTAGTAATAAAAAGCATTTGTTTGAGCCAGTCTGAGCTCTTAATTTATTAGAAATAGAAATGTCACTAATATCGTTAGGAACCATTAAAATAATTAATGCATTTCATTAACGAGCAATGAATGACTGGTCATCAAGATTATATTTTTATCAAATTATATAACCGTAGAACGCATTAGTTTAAATTTCGAGTGCTTTCCTCAATTATTTAATCGATTGCAAAAAATAGAAAACATTTCCATAACCCATTGACCACCGAGCACCCCAATGAGACCACGACTCAATAGATTTTCTATTTTGTCTGTGATTCCGGGGGCTTAGGGATTAAAATTATTTATGCAGGTACTAGGTACAAATCAAAGTCACCGATTATAAATTTTACCAAACATATATATTTTATTAAAATTCTATAAATGTACCGTGTAACATTCAATCACTTACGAACCATCAAGACATTAACACAATAGTCTCTTTCACGTCTCACAACCAATATTAATATGCAATAACAAGTTGTAAAACAACGATTCAAAAAATTACGGTAAAACATTGTCACCTTTATCGGCCCTCGTTTTAAGTCAACACGATACAAATTTGTTCGTACAATAAAACATTTATACAACAATAATAATTAGTTAATAAATAAAAAAATATAATTCCATTTTAAAACAATGGAGGTAGTTGATATTTTTTCTAATCTGAGTTCCGCTTAGTAGGCGAAACGCAAATCTTTATTGTAATTCAATTTATCGAGCGCTGGATTGCAAGCGTGGTTGATCATCGGCGGTGGGCCACACATTAGTACAATGACGTCATCGGCGGGCGGGAACAAATGGTCGCGGACCATTTCGTCGTTTATGAAGCCTGAGCTGTAGGTCCAACCTGTAATATATGAAAGAGATATATTATAATGGAGAGAATTTCAATGTTGTAGTATCTAGAAAATATAGCAAGCGTAATTCGTAATTTATTTCTACTGTTAACAATACTTATATTGAAAAAAATGACATATAACTACCAATTCGTTTATAAAAAACGAAATATTTTACATTATATTTTGTGGTGCCATTTTTCGATTAATTAATTTTTTACCCGTTTGAAGACGGATCACTATATTATTTTTAGTGTATTTGTACACTAAAAATAATACTCACGCTCGATCGATTTCAACGGATGGATTATCTCAATCTCGATTGTAATAAATAGGTTTTTCCCCCCATTATGTATTTTTATGAAACTTATCAGCCGTTGATAAATCTTAAACGGCTTTATAAACTCTTAGCAAAGTTCAGGATAAGATAAAAAACTTACTTGTATATTCACTACTGGCTTGGCCTGAGTAGATACATATTTTCACTAAGTTTTAAACAATCAGAAGGAAACAAAATCAGTTTAGCCTAACTTTTATATAATCATTATCAGCCCATATTTGTCAACTGCTGGACCTAGGTCATAGACTTTTATTTACTTACTAAAAAATATATGAGAAAATTGATAACACTAACCCTCTGTAGGCCTGTCAACTGTGTACCACAGGCTGAATTGTTCAGGATGCTCCCTTTGATATTGTTCCAATTCATTCCTCAGTAATATATCATCTTCAGTCTGGTTTGCGAACAGGAGTTTTATTTCCGTGTTATCTTCAGGGTCTTGGCAAATGTGTCTGATAAGTTGCAACATGGGCGCAATGCCCGTTCCACCTGTAAAACAATTATTTGTGTAATGATACCGGTTTGTTTACATTCCGTCACACATTGGGTTTAAATACGGCCATTGTATACATGAGTGACTATCATCATTTAGTTCAAATGCCTACTTAATTCAAGTTTATTATGATTTAAATTTTATTTTTATCTAATACTTTAATGTATTATAATACTCTATTAGTTTAATGTTTTTAAATACAATTGTAGTAATATATTAAATAATAATGTTCTTCCAATAATTATAATTTCCATAGTTCTTCACATCTTTATCTATCTTCTTTCTTATATATAAAAATGAATCCCAAAATGTGTTGGTAAGCGCGTAACTTGAGAACGGCTGAACCGATTTCGATAATTCTTTTTTTATTATATTCCTTGAAGTACGAGGATGGTTCTTATGTAGAGAAAACGTAAATATGTACCACGGGCGAAGCCGGGGCGGACCGCTAGTTACTTATATAAGGTATAACATAAGAAATGACATCTGTTCATAATTTATTAACCCATTGAGCCCCGAGCGGCTCGATCAGGCCAGGACACAATAGATTTTCTATTGTGTCTGTGATTCCGAGGCCTGAGTTATTAAACTGTAATAATATGTAATATTTTTATCAGTTTAAAAGAATGACCCATTTTAACATTAAAGTTTACACACTTCAAAAATTGAGATAAAAATTTAAGAATATATAAATAAATAAATAAATAAATAAAATAAATCTTTATTTCACCTTTAAAATATACAATATTTATTATGAGGCTCTGGCTCTCTTGCTAGGCATAGCCTGTGTTAAGAAAGCCAGTCCCTTCCCTTAATACATTGTGGTCTAGATAAAGGTTAAAAGAAAAAGAAAATTTATACAAAGGCAAAAATTAAAAATAAAAGGGGTATAGCCAACCCAATGAATGTGTGGTGTGAGTGTTTGTGTGTGTGTGTGTGTGTGTGTGTGTGTGTGTGTGTGTTTGTGTGTGTGTACGTGTGTGTGTAT
This sequence comes from Colias croceus, assembly GCF_905220415.1. Lineage (NCBI taxonomy): Eukaryota > Metazoa > Arthropoda > Insecta > Lepidoptera > Pieridae > Colias > Colias croceus. Next base: position 4,711,988 of record NC_059541.1, on the reverse strand, counting down.
GTGCATGTATGTGAGTGAGTGTGGGTGGATGTGTGTTTGAGTTTTTGTGGGAGTGTGTGTTTAACTTATTTGGGTAACGAGTGAACATGTTGTGTAATCTGTATTATTACGGTGAGTTGAGTTACATTAATAATAATTTATTTAACTTGTGAGATAAGGAGATTTTCTATGCCATCGTAATCATAGTCGTCTAGCCATGATAAAACCGTTTTCTTGAAGGCGTTCCTATTTAGCTTTTAATATACAACAGTTCATTAGATATTTATTATTCAAACTGGAGAGTTGCAAATTCAAATAATTGCTAAAAGAATCAGATTATATGTATATCATATATCATTGATATATATATAGATAATAATAAGTGCAGTATTGACTCATACAAGGGCTTTTGCACAACCATTTCTTTGATAAGATATATTTTGTTTCAAAGATAATAACCTCTGTAAAATAACCATGAGTAAGGATGCTTTTCCACTAATAATGAGCGAGGAATGTGTTTGTAAATAACCAATCATATAACTTCACTTCCTAAATATTGATTGAAAAGCACCCTTAACATTGTCCCTTTATTATTACCAGACAACATGTTATCTATTCTCAATATCTTTTCTACCAAATCCTGAATTGATATGTTATCCAATAGGTACATGATATAATATGATATGACCATACCATACTCACATTTTTTATCTACAAACTACGCACATATTATGTCACTGAAATAATTATACAAATATTAACTTTGTTTTGTGTATTTAATCAAACGTAACAGTATATTTGTGTTAGTATACATTAATCTTAGAAACTATGCTATATTTACATACTAGCTTTCCACCCGCGGCATCGCCCGCGCAGAAGAAAGAAAATCCGTTCCCGTGGGATTTCCGGGATAAAACCTATCCTATGTCCTTTCTCGGGTATCAAAACATCTCCATACCAAATTTCATGCAAATTGGTTCAGTAGTTAAGGCGTGACTGAGTAACAGACAGACAGACAGAGATACTTTCGCATTTATAATATTAGCATGGATTATAAAATTACATTCCATACAATTAAAAAACAAAAATTAACCACTATATGATAATGGATAATTTTTAAGTATAATCAATTTTATAATCTCACACTCACTAAATCCATACAAACTCACACCCTCACAAATACATATAATACTAGCTTTCCTCCCGCTGCTTCGCCCGCGTTTTCAAACAAATCGCGTAGATCCCGTTCCCGTGGGATTTCCGGGATAAAACCTATTCTATGTGTTAATCCAAAGTACCCTCTATATGTGTGATAAATTTCATTGTAATCGGTACAGTAGTTTATGCGTGAAAACCATACATACATACATAATTACATACCTTTCCTCTTTTTAATATTAGTATAGATATATAAGTGCCATTGTTCATAAAAATGTTGTATTGAAATGTTTTAATGTTTCAAATAAACAAGTTGAATTAGTTTAAAATTATTGTGATATTTTATGCTAATTAAACCATAATATTATGCAATTTAATTATGTATTCAAAATAACAAGTTCTTTTTGTTTAAGAAAAAAAATTGTTTTTATGCCAGTCAATGACAGTTTTTTTAATAATAATTATAAGAGTAGTATAAACAATTCACGCTCTATAAAAAATGGAGACTATGTATTTACTTAACCTTACAAAGGTCAGTAAAAAAATGGTTTGTCATTGTGAGACATCAGTTTGCTATCAGATTGGGATTTCAGTCTTTATTAATATCTCCAGACACTGATTATAAAGTTTTGTTATTCTTTAAACAATAAACAATTTCAAATTTATAAAGTGTTTTACTATTATCACATTGAAAAAAATTTTTTTGCAAGATAAAACAATAAAAACAATGTCATAGAAGAAAAATGTCACATGTGTCATCTATTAGTTAACGCTTGGTCAGCATTATGGATTTTGTCTCTAGGAGGCCTACATATTATTATAACCCAATAATAATAATGAGTACATATTAAATATTTAACTCACCAGCAATCATATTGATTTTCTTCACACTAACTGGAGTTGGCGGACCTTTTACTTGCTTCTTGATGTGGAAAGTGCCATTGCCAATATATACCAATCTTCCTGATGGACCTCTCACATCAATGGTGTCACCAATTTTCATACTTTCCAAATGCTGTGACATTTTACCACCATCGGGGAACTTAGGGTGGACATTTTTGAAGTACACCTGTATGAGGAAAATGTTTATATGTAATTGTTTTTCCTTATTTGTCCATGTTTATAAAAGGAAACAGATAGCATAATCTATTCAATTTTATAAATAAATCTCTATGTATATATACAAGTCAACCAACCATTAATTTAGTGAACCCAAGCTCAAATCTATTGGATAACTTATGGAAGTTTAGTTATTTTGTCAACTTTTTAATCTTAAATAGAACTTAATCCTACTACTATTATAAATGCTAAAGTTTGTGAGGATGTGTGCGTTTGTTACTCTTTCACGCAAATACTACTGAACCGATTAGAATGAAATTTAGCACACATATAGAGGGTAACTTGGATTAACACATAGGATAGGTTTCATCCCGGAAATCCCACGGGAACGGGAACTATGCGGGGTTTTCTATCAAAACGCGGGCGTTGCCGCGGACGAAAAGCTAATATTTAATAAGAAAACAAAATGATTATTCAGTTATCTTATACATTTTATATTGGTACATGTTTAGTTTTTATATTAATTATATTATTGTTAATTAAAATAGTAAATAAGCACATTGTTGTAGTTGAATTATCACTAGGTAATTAAGAGTAATAATTTATCTATTATTCATTTTTTTCTAATACCAATTTCTAGACTGTATCAACCTGTTATATAAATTTTTCACAATTAATTCATAGAAAATAAACATATTTTGTATATAATTTTTGTCATGTCATCTCGAGTTTGGTTTTTCTTATGACTTTGCAATTTTTTTTTCTACAATATTAATTATAAAGCTATCTACATAATTTTAATCAATAAGGTTAAGTGGCAAGAGATGAATTTTTCTTTTAAAATTTATTTTATAAACTAGCTTCCACCCGCGACTCCGTTCGCGCGGATGTTGGTCTATAAAACTAAAAAATTAAGATTTTTTTCTACGTATTTTTCCAGGATAAAAAGTATCCCATTTTATTTGTGGGATAACTTTAATTATTTAATTTTATATTTAATAATTATTATTTTGGATTTGTGATTATCGTTTTTCGTAGAAAATGGTTAGATATTGTGCTGTTTACGGATGTATTTCATCAGAAAAACGCGATTTTTTTTTACGCTAGTCACAAATGTGCCAACCATAAAGCGTTAACACACACATTTGCAGTCTCTACAGTGTGACTGTCAAAACATTAATTTTGTATGGAGTGTCCGGGGTGTGGTTTGGTATCAATCCAGTAACACCCCATGCTATTTATTTTTTCAATATTTTCAATGTTGTATAGATATGCATAATAAAGAAATATACTTTACCTTAATAACCAGATCAACATAGCCCTTCTCTTTATCACTGGAGACAGGTGTATAAGCTCTCACAACAAGTTCATCGTTGATTCTAACCGAAAGGTGAATGTGCTGACCAATAGGCAATCCTAAAAATTAAAAATTACATTTCAAATAATATATTTGATAATCATTTAGTTTTAATAGAATATTTAAACCAAGAGCCTTGAAGTCTTATGTACAAAATTATAAGTCAACTCAGCTATTGTGTAAATTTTTTGCTATTTGCTTTGTTGATGTGAATATTTAATAAACTCAATCAAAGAACATACATTTTTGTACTACCTATCTAGGTTTAAAACAGTTTTATATGATCTCATACTTTTAATTGTATTGAAACACTAGCTGTGCCGCGCGGTTTCACTTGCATTGCTCCACTCGTGATGATATATAGCCTATAGCCTTCCTCGATAAATGGGCTATCCAACACCGATAGAAATTTTCAAATCGGACCAGTAGTTCCTGAGATTAGCACATTCAAACAAACAAACTCTTCAGCTTTATAATATTAGTATCTAGATTGAATATCTATAAAAATGTACTTAGCCAAACTTACTTCACTTCAATTAAAAATGTATATATATACCTATTAAGTTCTGCTGTTTTGACTAAAGTACAAAATAATGATTAAAATGTAACCTACCTAGAACATGATCAGAAGTGGGTAATCCAAATCGGAATCTCCTTGTGTCATGACTTAATTCTTGCCGCTCTATTAATGGCAAAGGATATTTGACAGTGTTGTCTACTAAAGTAATGGGATTTTTCTTCTGAGATGAAGCATTTGTCTTCTTTCCCCATACACAGTTTGCAACAACCGTTATAGCAACTACACCGGCACCCACACCAGCTATAATCGGCAAAACCTAAAAAAAAAACATAAATTTTAATTTATAAATTCAATGTTACTATTTTATTTAGAAGTACCTACATATAGACATAGTAAATAGTTACCAAGTTATAAACACATGAAATTGTAGTGAACATTCAGATTTATAATGCAAAAAGTAAAGTTAATGTGATATGAGTCTTTGAAAAGACAGATTTTACAGATAAAGAATATTTAGATGGAACACACTTAAATACATACAGAAATATTCTCAAATATGTCGTGGAAAGCAGCTTCCAAATTACTCATTGTATCTCACACTTTAGACGACACTACGGCCGCGCGTAACTTATGTTAATGATACTCAATGACATGAAAATTGAAATCTAACCTTAGCTTTGCACTAATATCACTGAGGAGGTAATGAACCTTGAACCCTGCTATCTAGGAGTGATTGATTAACTATATGAATTTAACACTGATCACATAAGCGTAAACAACATATAAACACGACGTACATGCAGGGAATACAGTGGAGGGACGTGGGAGGGACTAGTGTTTAGTACCTAGGTAAATAATTGAAGTGTTGCAAAATGTTGATTCGTACATACCATTTTTTTCGTTTCAGTTTCAGTTTCAACACAAACGCATTTCAAGTAAAAAAGGATTTCTAAACACTGGACTTACCTTTAAATTTTATTTTATCGAAAGATAGTATTTAATGGAGATAAGTAAAACCAATCACCAGAGTCTGATTATCTGTATCTCATTTTATTGAATTCTATGTAATATAATGTACCTAGTACAATAGACACATTATGAACAAAGGTCTTTCAGGAACAAGGCAATATAATATACTGTAATAACAAGAAATTACTTACGCTTTTGGAGTTAAAATTCACATCGAACACCATTTTTATGAAATATGATGAAACCTCTCATGCGTTTATCAATAAAGATTTAACCTCAAATTAGACAACACAGGGGATAATATCTATAATACTTATTGGTTATGCAATCGATCACAACATATATGAGAATGTGAGTAAATGTTTGAGTTACTTGGTTTTTGTGCTGATAATAATATTTTTGATCGTTTTGGCGCGGCAACCTGCAGGTATACGTTTTGGACGTTTTCCTATTTGAAGGCGTAAATTTTCTTGTGTAGGATAATCTGATAAAAAGTTAACTTACTTTTTAATTGATTTGCATGTATTTGTTGCAGGCAAATATTAATACCTAGGTATTTATTTTTCAGCAATTAACATTTCTATGATAATAAATTACATAGATAAGTAATAATAGTTATTTGACCACGGCACAGATGAAAAATATTAAGAAAAATCTGAGTAAAATAATATTATGAATGAATAGGAGAAGATAAAAATTACATAAAAATAATTATACTTTAAAACCTACCTACCTCATAAACTTAGCTACTCGACCGGGACTAGATGGTTGAGTTCTGTGGTTGAGACTTGAGTTAGTAGGTATTTTAACCAAAAACTTTATTTTTATTGAGATATTTTTTTAAGTGTGTGATGGTGATTACCTACAAGGTGGGGTGCTTTTCTCTTGTGCCGTAGTTCGTATTGAGGGTAGAGCTGAAAGTCCGCCCTTTGGATAGAGGCATAAATAATAATAGGTTTATAAACATACTTACATACCTAATTGCTTGTAATATAATTTTCTTATAAAAAATTTCTTTCGAAATTCTTTCGAATGAAAAATTCTTCAATGAAACGATTAGAACTGTTTTTACATTATAAATTTAAATTTATAAAGAATAGAAAAAATTCGATCACGAGGCGGGACTCGAACCCGCATCCTTTCGCGCCATTTCGTAACGGATATCTTGCTATGTAGTTACCTATTATAAAATCTCGAAATAGGTATATTATAAATATAAAATGGAGTGAAAAAACTAAAATATGGAAAAAATATGTAGGTGGGTACTGGGTACAATAAAAGTAACAACCTTTTTAATAAACATAACTATAATAATTGAAAAAAGTCAAAAATTACACTTCCATTTCCACTTCCATATAACTAACCACTTCCATTTGAAATGCAGTAAATAATCACATGTTTTTTTTTTTTAATTTTCGAAATTGAAATTTTTGAATTTGGATGCTTTGTAATGACTGAGTTTACTACCTATCTTTCAACATCACAGGATGTGATTGGAGCATATTTAAAATAATTTTGCATAATAATTCTGCAAGTGATTAGGGCACGTAATTCTATTTTAAATTCTAATCTTCCACACAGCATGTTGTTAATTTTTTCCGGATATGGAAATAATGCACGGTCCTTATTGCGAGACGGACGGGTAGTTCGAGAGCTGTTTTGCCAGAATTTTTAGAAAACGCATAGCGCTGATAAAAATATGCATATAGTTATTGATATATTGTGGAATATGGATTTTCATTTAAAATATGTAAAATAAAACCTGAATTTTCACGATCTAACTAACACATTTACATTGGACATCATGATTAATTATTACGAAAACAATTACAAATAAATATAATACCTATGTAAATACATATTAATCCGGGCGAGGATATTGCTTATTTATATTTGCATGACCTTATTTCAAATGCGTGTAAATAGGTAAATTTATGGGAAAACCATTTCAGGTTTCTCTTAACATTTTAATTTGAAACCAATCCCTTAGGGCTTAGCTTGTACCTATGAGTAAAATGCATCTAGAAGAAGTTTAATTGAATATATAGGAAAATGTTCGATTTTGATTGCGATTTGCGAGTTTGATATAATGGGTGAGATTTCTAGTTTTATTGCTTTTTTATTTATTTATTACTAGATAGAGGTCCGCCCCGGCTTCGCCCGTGGTACATATTTCGAATTAAAAGGTAGCCTATGTCCTTTCTCGGGTATCAAAATATCTCCATACCAAATTTCATGCAAATTGGTTCAGTAGTTTAGGCATGATTGAGTAACAGACAGACAGACAGAGTTACTTTCGCATTTATAATATGTAGAGGAACTGCAGCAAATTTGGAATACTGCACGTAAATTGGAATACCTTGGATACTCAATTATTATAATCGCCATCTGTGTTTTCTTCTTGCAAGATTATCGTCACACCCCATACGGATCTAATGAGTACTAAAAAGAGACCACTATCTTGACATTTCGGCTGCCAGCCTCGTAGAAGCGAAATGTCAATATTCAAATTTTTTTCGGTTAGAAAGCAATCGGTGATAATCATTTACTATTATATTATGTAAAATCTTTATTGTAATTATTTAAACTATTAAGCGACCTTTTAAGTTTATGATTTTACTTTTATTCTGTTAATATTTCTGAAATAAAAAATGTGATAAGAAATTTTAGGTTAGGATGTCATGTTGTTAATTTGGAATACCGAAAGTGAATATAATTTGGGATATTCCAAATTTTATGCAAATTTTTGTAAGAAGATATCCAATCTTGTTTTTTTTTTAAATGTCTGCATCCCATAAGTACAGCAAGAGAAAGAAGTGGGACAAGGTGTCCGCGGCGATTATCGCTGTTCGAGAAAAGAGAATGAGATACTTGAAGGCAGCTAAACACTTTAACATTCCTAGATCAAACTCAACTCAAACTCAAACATTCATTTATTCAATTAGACTACTATTTAGTAGCACTTTCGAATCGTCATTACATAATTATTTTTAACATTTACCACCGATTCGGAAAGCAGTAGGTATCTATGGAGAAGAATCGGCAAGAAACTCCATAGTTGCTCTTTTAACAACATGTCAACCCTCTTTCGATTTGTCAATAATGACTCCTCGATTGAATCTATAAAGAATAAAGCCATTGTTCGAAGGCCAGTTTTGGGTAACTACAGATATTGAAAACATGCTGGTTGAGTACATATTAACTATGGAGAATAAATTTTATGGGCTGACCAGAATGGACGTTTGCGTCGGTTGGCATATCGATTAGCTATAAAAAAAATAATATATTAGTGTAAGCTATTTTGTTATAAAAATGATTAAGAGAACTGAAATCTGTTAAACTGTTATAAAAATTAGATTTTTTTTAGATATGAAGGAAAAGTGTAAGCAATAACAAAGATCGATTTGTTTCTTTCGATTTGTTTTATTCTTTGTGCTATTAAAGTTTATTAATTTTCCAACCTATTGGTGTATTTTTTATTGGGCTAAGCCGTTTTATTTTCTACTTATTCCCAAAAAACAAACCGGTATTCCAAATTTGCTGCAGTTCCTCTATTAGCACAGACTAATAATAATATACTACGTATACAATTGTATTGTTGTGGTATTAGTATGGATGTAAGCTCTCTAGCGAGCTGTCCGGCCGCGGCAGGCAGACAGGTAAAAAGTGAATAAATTAGTACTTATTTAACTTTTATATTACAATAACATTGTGATTGTAATATTGTAATTGTGTAACCCGTACCACAGGTTCTTCAGAACCCACTTTGGGCACCAGCTCTCATAAGGTTGCCTAATCTATATTATGTCTTAGTATTATCATTTATTGGGTCCATGGTATTATTCATCCTTTGTAAAGTTTTTAACCCTTGTGAGAGAGATAAATAAATGTTCTTATTGTGTCACACAGATTAACTACGATTACATACCTTTGTAAGTATGTGAATCACGGACACTCACGGGCATATCGGTGTCGGCTCACTTACCCCCGATATTGGATCGGAGTCCGATACCGATATCGGACCGGATAATGTGAAAACGCTCTAACGAGTAATACTATTTATTTACATTTTACTTAACAGGACAACCGCACTTGAGAAAAAACACAGAGATCAGTTTTAGTACAATTTTATTTTTTGTCCTATTTATAATGGTATTAAAATAAATTCATTAATTATTATTATTTACATTATTGTTCTCGTCAGTCAATAATTCAATAAACCTATATATTATACAATACTAATTTAATGCATTTCGCTTGTTTTAATGATTTCTCTTACACTTTGCAATACTCCTGTTACTAAAACAAAAAATCCGAATATAATCAAAAACATATTCTTATAAACCACATAATTGTACTTTCCAAGGCCTCTTTCCCATCTGAAGATGAGGTCAATAATTGAAGGTGCGATTAATCCAAGGAATGAGTAGAAAAATGCTCCTTCCAGTCCGATTACTTGCTCCAATCGAGGTAATGTTGCTGCAGCTGCCACTGTAACGAACAAATCAAATGAATAATTAGGTAGGTAGGTACCTAGGTACCTGTTGACGAAAGGTTTTGAAACAAACTTACCTAGTTACGTTTGTGATGACGAAAATTTGTGGGAACTATAAATTAATTATTAAACTAACTGATCTGGCCACGCACCGCTTTTGAATAAGTTCATTTAGGTATTTCAAGATGATAGCATCATAATCAATTTAACAAGCAAGAGCGTGAACTTTTGGTAAACTAGGCGAAAAGAAATTAAAATGACTTATTTGACAAGTTTTAAGTTTCTGCGAAGGTACATAGGTATAACTCTGATAGTTATTTTATACAGAAATATGATACCTACTTGTTATGATAATTCATGGAGTCGTTTAGTTAAAATGGGAATTGCACTTAATCTGCGTTTAGTATTACCAAATTAAATATGTAATCAGTTCGTGTTTGCAAAGTTAAAACACCTAAGTAACTATAGGTAACATATTTTATTTTATTATATTTCATCTTACCAAAAATTATGGTGTAATATTTTTACAATTTATCACGTCGAAATGTTGTTATCACAATATGTTATATTATGTCTATCCAAAATGCTTAATGTCGTTTGTGTTACCAACGAAAAAGCAAAAAAAAATATAACTGTAGGTACCTATATTGTGATAATACCACATAATACGTAGGTGTGTAGTTAAGTGGGTTTGTGTAATTACCAGTAAGTATCGCAAATATCGCTCGCATTACAGCTTGTGCGTGATTGTGGTACTTTTGCGTTACACGTTGTTTAATATTTCTCCACACGATCTCCATGGGAACGTAGAACTGCAGGATGTAAGTGAAGAATATAGCTAATGTGATGAACACTTTAGCCATCAACGCAGGGCTGAAAATTTAATTAGAACTTTTATTGGATAATTGAAAAATATAAAAAAGGATGTATTAGATTTCTATTTAGTTTGAGATCAGATGTTTAGTTTGTGCCCAACGCTCAGTAACGCCTGCGAAACGGCTGGGCCGATTCTCATGAAATTTTCTGGGCCTATTAGGTATCACTGAGAATCCGCCAACATCTATTTTTCATACCTCTCAATGATAAGAGTAAGGCAGAACAACGTTTGACCAACTGAACTACTGTCAAGAACTTTAAAATTATTCCCCTGTCAATATTAATTGGAAATTACAACAATCATATTATTTTTCGATATTCCATTCTACTACCTACTATAGTATATATACAAAAATTGTAAAGGGACAAAATTTTGAATTACATTATTCTATTGTTTTATTTTATGCCTTTATTATACACTAGTGGTCTGCCCCGGCTTCGCCCGTGGTACATATTTCGCAATAAAAGGTAGCCTATGTCCTTTCTTGGGTATTAAAATATCTCTATACCAAATTTCATGCAAATTGGTTCAGTAGTTTAGGCGTGATTGAGTAACAGACAGACAGACAGAGTTACTTTCGCATTTATAATATTAGTATGGATTACTTAGAAATAAATTTAAATTTAATGTAACGTATCAATACAAAAATTCAATGACTAGTTGTTTTTTTTTAATTTTTACAAATACAATTATTTTAAGTAAGCAATAGTTAACTACCTAACTTATTACCTACTTATAAAGTACCCACTCTGCGTATGCATCAATAGGTAGTTAATCGATTCAGTGATCATAATAAATAATAACCCTCATATTGATAGGAAAAATCATCACATTTCCAAAAAATTTCACTTTATTAACCGAATACTTACATTTCTTCAGTAGGAAGATTTAACGTGATACTGCCAGCAGCAGCTTCTCCATATTTTAAGTATCCCAATATTCCCATAATCATGTATAGAAGAACAACAATTGACATCGTGATGTTTAGTACACCAGGGCAACCCAGAAAATGCTGAGGCTTGGCCATAGTATTCTCTACTGGTAAAACAACACCGATTCCTTCCATGGCAAAAATAACGGTTCTGAAAGTATGATTTTTATATTTAGATATATACTTTGGCTTCTTAAAGTTTATTATATGCAGTGACTCGACTTCAAGTAAGTATTTTAGAGTGACTCTTCCTTGATGCAGCTGAAGTTAAATTTTATTGCGTCCCATGCAAATTGTAAAAGTAGTCGTTAGTCTGATGACTTGTATATCCGCTAAAATATATAACTAATAGTCCAGGTTCACCTACATTAAAATTACAGAAAAAGTCGGCTGAATGTTATTTTACATTTTCCTTAAACATTGCATTCAGAATATTTTAAACTAACGTGATCATAATCAAGACATTCAAATGCAAAGCAAACAATATAATTTACAAGATACATATTAATTATGCTTACCCAACAAATAATGGCAGTCGTCCAATATCAACGGCTTTCGGTTTAGAATCAAATTCAGGGAATTCATCACAAATATAGTAAAGGCATATCAGAAAAGTGAGTACCAATAGTATATTGGCGAAACCTGAGAATGGCGCTATGTACTTCAGGTTTTTGATTTGTGTAAATAATAAGACAGGCACCAGAAACATAAGGCAGTACATTGTTTTGTTTATAGTATTATCCACATAATAGAAGTCGACTATCTGAAAGAACAAGGCATTTCCATATTAGTTTTTATTATAGAAGACATAGTTTCAGATATTGGCAGCATTCAATTCTATCCTGGATGGTAGCATCGATCTGTCAGTATTTTTCCGTTTTCTTTGCTATTAGGTACCTAACTAACTAGTTATTGGGTAATATTATTAGACTGAAACTAGAGCAGTGAGAAGGATTTGTCAGGGGACACATACTGAAATTACTAGTGAGTGATAAGCAATGAGCATAGGTACATTTATACCTTTTTCAATTTAACTGAGTATATACCTAGAGAAGATTAAATTGCATTGTTCATTGTATGCATGTACATTGGTGATTATAATGCTACCGACTGAGAATATCCTCACAAACTTTTGCACTAATTATACGTCTAAAATAATTACATATTTCCTTCGTTTTATTAATTTATTGCTTAGTTAGTTTGCCAAATAATCTCCCTGCAGTTTCTACGAATAAATATACCTATAATTTCGGTCACATGCCTAATAGTTGACAATTACTGCGGGAATAATAATATTTGCAATAAAACGCTTTTATTGCGCATAGCTTGCTATAAATTACTATTGTGTTAAATCTACTCATTCTTATTGCTATGAGGTTGCAAGAATTTCATATTGTTTATTCGTTATCACATTGTCTATCATCCAAAATACCTACCTGTTGTACAGAATCGACGAGTAAGATGACATACACTGCACAAGCGCCAAGAATTGTTAGAGCCATCGCCCAGTCTATAAATATCCTGAAATATTAGTGAAAAATATTTATTAACTACTTCGTAACTTGTCACTTCTCAGCAGAATATTAGATGTTGATACAAATTTTCTTAAACATTCTGTTTAAAAGCTAATTTTAGGGATCCACACTAAAAGAGGAGAGGGACAACATTAACAATAGTATCAAAAAATGTGTAACATTTTTCTTATTGACATTATTTCTCTAAGAATAGGTAGGTATATTGAATATTTTTTTCTATTCTATGAATCCTTGAATCGATGATAAAATTAGGACGATACAATATGTCCCAGAATATAAATTATGCTGTAGGTATATACAATATAATAATATAATACCCATACAAGTAGGTACTTATGATTTTTTTAAACGTGTTCCATATTAACGTTTTTATTAATTCGGCATTGGACTTGTATAATATGTGTCACGACAATTAGAAGTCGATCAAATACATTTGGAGAAACTTATTGATATCAAAATTTGTACTTTTTATGTCTGGAACATTTTGTCTCTTAAATGCTTTTAACATAAAAAATACATTAAATATCTTATATATTTTTACACAATTATTTATACCTACAAATAGAATCTATTAGATACTATTTACTATTGTCGCATCGGCAATGCAATTTAGGACTTAACACGGACTGATATTAAAATATTTTCTTTAGATAAAGTTATAACAGTTTCTGTTCTTTAGTTACTATTGTGGCTCTGGTATACGTAATTATTGCACAGTATCAAGCCATACAGGTTTTTGGCAAGTAAAAAGAAATCTTGATTTACTGTTAAATTTTGAGCGACTTGATTCTTTAGTTTTTTGGTTGCAATTGCCAGCCACTAAGGTATTAAAACCGAGACTGGAATATAAAATGTTATTTCCTCTGTATATATAATATGTATAACATGTTGTTGAGCACAGAACTACCTAGTTGTTGAGTTTGGTGCGATTTATTTTTATTCATATTTTCGCCTTGAGTGGTTTAAAAATAGAAAATTGTATTGCGTTTTACAATGTTTACTTATATTGTTATTTACATAAGTACTTCTATATGTCACGTGCGTTTTTATATTATTAAAAAATCCGTCTTAAAAGCTAATATAATAGTATACCTGCTAGCAGTAGCAATTTTGCGCAACCGCCTGGGTCCAGTAGCAAATACTGCTTCAACTGTTTCTGCATATCCAAGAGACGGTACTTTTGATACTCTGGAAACATCTTGTGATGTTTTAACCTGTGCACAAAATTTACGATAAACAAGAAAACACAATTATTAGAAACAACTTTATTAAGTTGGTCGCCTCAATAACAAAACCATTTAAATATGTGTTCTTTATGTAGAATCCTGAACTTACCAACAAATAAACGCAATGTGTGCAAATGTATCCTAATATTATTGTTCCAAATATACCAACAATTGATCCTGCATTTTTAAAAGCAGCAGGCATTGCCAATATACCAGAACCTAGTGAGGATTTCAGGAGATTAGCGAATGATCTTATATCTCTGGAATCAAATTAATATGTTGATTAAAGACACGAATAGCAATAGATAAGATTCGGGTACCTAACTAAAGCTGCATAGAAAATTTTAATAAAGTTAGTACATGCCTTGTAGTTTCTTGTTAAGGAAAATCCTTGTACTTATTAATAGTAAGATAAACAAGACATAAGTAACTTTTGCATCGTGTATAGACGCAATATCTATACCATGTCTATACCTACCTAAGATATAATTAAAATATAGTACCATCTATAAACTTTATATGGTGGTTATTTAAATAAATTAACTTACGAGTTCGGATGTTCCAATTTCCTGTTTTTAAATGGATCGTAGGAATTTTCTTCAATGTCATTTTCTTTACATTTTGTATTTATTGTGTTTACAGAAAATGTGGATGGAAATACTCCATTTTCTGTTATTACCGCCCTGGAATCAATATAAAAAATGCATATTAATACTAATAATTACGTCATACTTGAGTCATGACTTGGAGACTCTTATTTGGTACCATGCGGAGAAACTGGTTTGGAAAACGGATACGTCGTGATCTTTTAACAGTTTTGGCACATAAAATAGCTATAGTATAATAGGTACATTTATTTGTAATTTACTATCATTATATTCGATACTTAGCCTAAAAAAGACGTATCCAAATTACGAGTACGATATATAAAATCTATTAAAACGTTTAACGGAAACAGTCTTTATTACTTCAGTCATTAAGTAAATTAGCTCAAGACCATTACATAATGTAAGTAGAAATTGATGATATAATTTAATATGTTTCAATAAGATACAATTAAACAGAAAAAAAGCTAAATCAATTTTATAGCTTCACATATATATAATGTGTATTTAATCAAGGTTAGATTGGATAGAAGTAAGATGATTGATTCTACATAATCTGATTTTGGACGAAATCTTGCCAGCAATTTACCGAAATTATAAAAAGCCTAGTTAGTAATCTCGTCTGTTGATTTAGTCAAAGTTATGTGTATTAATCATTAAACATTGCGGCACGTTTATTTTACGTGAGATATTCACAGAATATTTATCTTATCGCATGGTATAAGTGAGTACCTATGTAAAATATCACAAATCACTACGGATTAAAAGGCTTTATATGCTATTAGATTACAGGAGAAGACCTGCAATCACGATACACCTAGATTATATGCTTTATCATGCAACTATTAAAATAATTTCAATGTTTTAATATTATCTGTTTGCTTAAAATTATATGATGACTAGGTATGATTTTATTCAAGTCTAAAGACAGGTTTACTTGTAGACTACAAGAAAATGCTGTTAAATATTTAAAAGAGCGCAGGACAAATAAGATATTATTTTCATATTTTGCCATTTCATTAACATGGTTCACCTCTACGCTATATCATGTATGTTTCCTGTACAGTGATTTTGGGCCTACTTAAGGCGTTAATAGGGGCTAGCGACTTTGGCGACGATTTACTAGGCGGAATCGGGGGACCGGCACGAATCTATCGTAGTAAAAGTACGTATAAAAATTATTTAAAAAGAAATTTGGATATTGAATCAAAATTTAAAACAACCATGCCCTGTGTTTCAATTTTATAAACACACTGTAAAAACACTACAATAATTGACATTATATTTTTACTTAGCGTTTTGGTTTAAAGTACAAAAATCGACCTCAGTTCATGATTTTTTTACAAAAAACCTGATTGTAAAATAAACAAATTAAAACAACCATGCCCTTTATCATATTCGAAACTATAATATACATTTTTTTTAGATAATTATGTACATAAAGAATCTAAGAAGAAAAACGGTTATAACTAGAGTTAATTTTCGGTATCAAAAGGGGATTCTACCCGATTCAGGCCTTAAAATGGACAGATTTAATTGAAAGAGAGAATCGGAGACAATAAAATAATTCCATGATCCACCATTTTTGACCCACATATTTTAGCGTGTTTATCAATAATTGAACAAACTCTTCAGATTTGTAATGTAAATAATAAAAGGTCAGGCGTATCCAGCGATGAAATCTAAATATATGAACAAAACCAGTTTGACAATGATCAGCACGATAATGAATAATCATAATCAATAGTAATCGTGCAATACGATTCAGGAAGATAGGTAATAATTGCGATTTAATCACAGCTTCTTATTATTTATAGAATATTACACTCAAAAGGTACCTATACATTATTATGAATATTACCTTATTATATACATATTTGCCTATGTATTATTTTATTTTATTTTCGCCAATTTCGTGTGTTAATTATTATTATAAGTACTTAATTAATAAATCAAGCTAAGTTTGTACAGATCGATTTACGTCTAAGTAACCTATATTATATAATATACTAGTGATCCGCCCCGGCTTCGCCCGTGGTACCTACATGTTTAAACTATCCTATCTCTCAAGTTAGATCGAACTGCACATAGTGTGCGAATTTTATTATAATCGGTTTAGTGGTTTAGGAGTCCATTGAGGACAAACATTGTGACACGAGATTTATATATATTAAGATTATACCTCTTTTGGTAAAATATCTGCCCCGCTAACAATTTCCTATATGGTAAGATCATTTTATTATAATTTTGTTCATACCATTAGCCATAAGGAAACTATGAATTTAATTTAGAAATTTTCAAGTGCTTGTAGTTACATAAATTGAAACAATAATTAAATTCTAAAATCTAAAACATTTTATCAAAATTAGTAGGTTACTCAATTACAGTAGCCCCAGAATTAAGATAAATCACGCTGGACCGGTTTTTAATTGTACATGATGAGTTATCAGTTATCAATGAGTTGGCGCAAGTCATATGTTCACCGTGAAATGAAATTCGCCGCATTGCATAAATACGCCTACTAGAACTGAAAATAGTTTATGGTATCTGGGACGACTACTAAATAACGTAGTGTTAACGGGAAGATACTGGGCAAAATAAAACGCGTTCACATGTAACCGTTTTCCAACTATTGCCTGCTTCATTAAACATTGCTAATTTTCATTATAGATCAGTTATTTTTTAAAACGTTGGCCTTGTTTAGAATTTTATGAACGAATAGATAATATATAATTACCATTATGATAGATGAACAATTGATTGAATAAAAAAAGGTTTTTTTGGAATCGCGTCGGTAAAAAAAATCCGCAGCAATTACTTTTTTATGCATTAATTATGGACAAATAGCAATTATAAAAATCAATAAGTACTTCAAAATAATTAAATAGCTACATAAGCGATTATATAGGTACGCTCTTGTTATGTTAAATACATAATATTAAAAAAGTAATTTTTTAATGAGGTTCTAATAAGATATGTTGCCTTGATTCGTTAAGAGTTAAGACTAGTTCCTGGTAGACAGATAATAAAAATATCTGTGGCGAGTATAGCTATCCTCATCTCAAAATTATTTTGCAAAAAATAGACACTCATGTGAAGTTTCTGCGTTCTATTGATATAAAAAGGTCTATTATGGAGAAACAGGCTCCTGAAAAACAGTTCTTATTATCTTTGGAGCCTGGGTCACTTTGAGATATAAAATTATTATGTGAAAATATATGGTTTATTTATTTATTTTATTTATTATAGGGATAATCGGGTAGGTTGTTTCTCTTAAATTGTTTGTTTCTTTAAATCTTTTATAAACTTGATGACGTTTTGGTGCAGTTAAAGCATTGCATGAGATGACTGTTATGTATTATGATATTCATTGTTTACATTTTTGGTATGTATTTGTTATCTAGATATTTTAATAACACTATATAATCATAATGTGCATTAAGAAAAGTGGATTATAAATACTTAAGCACAGTGCGCAAAATGAGTTAGCACAAAGCTTTTTGAAGGCATTTGACTTTGATATTTTTGTACACATAGCTAAATTACCTATATGCAGATATTTTATAAAATGTAGGGTACAAACAGTGTGGTAAAGTTTTTTATATATATAATTATATTAATATATAATTATAATATTAAAGTAGTTATGCCAGAATTTTAAGGCGTTTTCTACACTTGCAGCTGTGCTGCGCGGTTTCACCCGCATTGCTCCGCTCCTGTTGGTCTTAACGCGATGATATTATATTGCCTATAGCCTTCCTCGATAAATGGGCTATCTCAAAGCGAAAGAATTTTTCAAAGCGGACCAGTAGTTCCTGAGATTAGCGCGATCAGCTTTATAATATTAGTCTAAAGATTAACTAGAAAGAGAACTTCTAGAAGTAGGCAATAAAATACTTATAGGTAGTTGTAATCTTTTGTAATTATGTGAAAAATAATCTTCTTTTCTGTTGCAGATACTTAGAAACATTTGTAAACAGGGATTACATTGTACGTGCAATGCGTAGCAAATTTTTATTAGTGTCCAACCAAACTGTAACAAAATTAACGATCGAAAACTGGAAAAAATTACTTACGTTGAACTAAATTCCTTCATATTATAACTATTCGACATAATCACAGGTATTAATCACTATATTTCACAATAATACTGTTTGGAAATTTAGTTAGGTAACTTTAAAATTAATTTAGTTGTATTTTATTTCTCGTGACATAGCGTGCGGCGTGTCTGTACACGGTAACCACGACAAGACGTCTCCGAAGTCACAGCAGACTCGCAATCATTGTGTTTATAAATATAAGAAACTGATACGAAACTCGTAGACGCCGTTTGGCAAGATTCTTAATTTCTTAATCGATCTAACGCTAGTGTTTAATAGATCTAATGCAGCGCTATAAATATTTACAATAAGGTTCCCGCTGCTAGGTGACAATGGTTAATATTAAGACGGGAGATTCTTTCATTCAGTAAAACGTTGGATCTGACCAAATCGGTTAATATCCAATCACCGCGCATACCAATTTCATGGAATCAATTTATAAAGCGTATTAGTATGGATTATTATATTAAATTAATTAATTAATTTTATAATAACTTAATTATTGAATCAAAGTATTAAATGTTAATTCATAAAATAACTTATTGTTTTTTAAATATGACTGAATTATAATTGTGAACTTAAAAATTTGTATTAACTTACTAAAAGAAAGCGGTAATTTGGCAAAATGAAAAGAACTGTTGATGTAAATAGGTCTCTACCTATAACAATCTTCTTATCTTAATATATATAAATCTCGTGTCACAATGTTTGTCCTCAATGGACTCCTAAACCACTTAACCGATTATAATAAAATTCGCACACCATGTGCAGTTCGATCCAACTTGAGAGATAGGATAGTTTTTATGAAAAAAAAAACATAAACATGTAGGTACCACGGGCGAAGTCGGGGCGAACCGCTAGTAATAATATAATTTGTAATGCTGTAGGTACAATTCTGTAAGTAAAGGAAGAAATACTCAATGCTGTAAAGAAAGACAAAAACGTATTGGGTATGATCCCATTTGGGAGAACGGTGGTTATCTTCTGTTCTCATGTGATTCTGTTCGAAGCTTTATTAAACCAGGAAATTATTCACGTGATGTGACGAGAAGAGTAGGACACAAAGGGCGACGATCTTATATATAAAAATGAATCGCAAAATGTGTTGGTAAGCGCATAACTCGAGAACGGCTGAACCGATTTCAATAATTCTTTTTTTATTATATTCCTTGAAGTACGAGGATGGTTCTTATGTAGAGAAATCGTAAATATGTACCACGGGCGAAGCCGGGGCGGACCGCTAGTTGTTTATAAATAACCATAGAGCATATAATGCGTAGATACAAATAGCAGTAAGACACGTGCTGGTTCCAATTTATAAAGATTCATATTTACTACAATGTAAATAGTGTCAAGGGCCTTTAAGGATTACCTTGAGAGAGAGCAAAATTAGACTGTCGTTTCCACGTGGAAGGAAGGACGACATTGTAAAGTGATTTTTGGACAAATATTATATAATTGAAATTACTACATGAAATAAATGCAACATTGTTGATAATGCGTTTTGGCAAGTGTTGGTAACGATTATAAAATAGCTTGTAAATTATTCAAATTGAAGTCACTTAACCAGTTACCTACCTTCGATTAAACTAGTAATTAATATTTACTTATTGAACTCGGCGCGTGCCGTGCCGTCCGTAAACGAGGGAAACATAAATTAATAAGAATAGAAAAACTAGAAAAAACAATGAAGAGCACTCGTGATATAATTTTTAAAGCAAAAAATTGTTTAAGAAAAGTCGAAAGGAAATGGTGTTTATGGGTAGAATTTATTCATTTCATTACAGTAATCATTAAGGAAATTTAAAATAGGGTATTTACAACTGATTAACAGAAATCAGTTTCGTTCATTTAGGCATCTAAAATTCAAAATAAATCTCTAATCATGTGTAGACTACATTAGTTATGCTTTCACGGCTGGAGATTATGCAGTGCGTTCGCTGAGACTTGATTTTAATTCTTAA
The DNA here is from genome assembly GCF_905220415.1 of Colias croceus. Classification (NCBI taxonomy): domain Eukaryota; kingdom Metazoa; phylum Arthropoda; class Insecta; order Lepidoptera; family Pieridae; genus Colias; species Colias croceus. The sequence continues at coordinate 4,691,213 of NC_059541.1, read as the reverse complement.
TTATAGGCATTATTCTGTAAATCAAAATCTCAATTAAAAATACATACACATTAAAGATTACAATAAAATTATTGCGGGATTATGTCATTTTCATGTAGTAGGATAATTATAAAGATTAAGAGGAGTGTCAAGTGTGTATTTTTGGATAGCCTCGAGTCTTACAATAAATGCGAATTTTATTCTAACTCTGTCAACATTTTACGATTCGCTACGCACTTGGCTTATTCAGTCTATGTTTTGATAACAATATGAATGATCAATTGATCTGAAAATGTTCTCTAAAATTGCATACAATTTCACTGTTCAACCTCAAACATTTCATAACTAAAACTCATACATTTATCTATTCAACTAGACTTAGGTATAGTTTCGAAGCTCTTTTGAATCGTCAAAATACAGAAAAATTATAATTTACCACCGATTCGGAAATTTCAGATTTTTTTCAGATTCTCCTGAATTCTATACCGGATTTTGAATTAAGAACGCACATCTTTCTGTACATTTCTATAGAGTGAACTCACAAACATTTAAATTAAGATTATGAATCGTCAATCGACTCTTCTAAATTGTTCTGAATTCAGGATTATGATTCTGGCCAGTGTTATTTATCGAACCACCGGAGTTCGATGATTTATATCAAAGTTTATGTTTTCAATCACTCGTATTATAATAATTATCATTATTATGGCAGGGGCTACCTTTGAAACAAAGGTAAACAAATTAAAAACATTTTTGAACTAAATATTTTAAGATAAGTGAATTTGTTAATCTTTTTTTATTAATGTAACGTACAATAAAGATAAACGATTATAAGGACCTTGACATAGCTTACATGTTTGAAAACACATTTAAAGTAAGCTTAAGAAAACTTAAGACTGATATACTTTTTTTTGTTCAATTTCTGATTATATCTTGTGTTCTACAACAGAATAGAAACAACTTATATTGGCGACATTGCTCTTGCATTTTATAAAGGAGTAAGTACTTTCTAAAGGCCAACCATACGTTATGAGTAAAATTTAATTTTAGCATCGTATTTTCTACGAATGAAACAATAACAAGGTCAAGGAAATATTTTATTCTGTTGTTTTCCTAAGTTTTTCAATAATATCGAGGACAGTGACAGTGCATCCAGAAATTGCACAAAATACACCGAATACGACAATCAGAACATTTTTCCATAAGATCCAGTTATATTTCCCAAGGTCTTCCCACCTGAATATAGTTTCTACCACTCCTGGAATAATAAGTCCTAGTGTTGAATAAAACAGAGCTCCTACTAGGTTAGTTATGTGTTCTAACATTGGTAACGCTACTCCGATTCCACCTGAAAACATAGAATTGTCGAATGAAGCTATGAACATGGTGATTAGCGTTTATTTATGTAGGTATACTAGATTTAAAGTGCTGAAGAAGTGATTTAATATTATCTCTTGGATTTACCAGTTTATTAATTACTGGTGCGTCTTCAGGGCCGTCTTTGACTATGCCGGGGCCCTTGGGCACACAAGAAATGGGGGCCCTTTGAAACCAAACTAGGTATACAAATTTTTTCCCATAAATATATATGTTTTTGCTCTAAATTGAAACTAAAAGAAGTAATAAGAAATGAGAAAACTATGTAAAATTTTTGCTCCATTTTTTTAGACTTACATTTTACAAAAAAGTTACTTCTGACCAATCTTTTATTATAATATTTTTTGAGGAAACTTTTTTTCCTTACCTTAATATATATAAATCTAGTGTCACAATGTTTGTCCTCAATGGACTCCTAAACCACTTAACCGATTATAATAAAATTCGCACACCATGTGCAGTTCGATCCAACTTGAGAGATAGGATAGTTTAAACATGTAGGTACCACGGGCGAAGCCGGGGCGGACCGCTATTTATTTTTATATAATTCATTTGAAACGCTACTGCTGAAACGATAAGTTTTATCATAAAATCATTTGGGTGTGAAGTGATTTAAGAAACGTTCGAATATTAGGTATAAGGATGGGATGAGTTTATAAATCGTTATATCTTAGAAAATGGAAGAAAGCTATATCTTAGGAAAATAATGTATTGATTCTTTTGTATAGATGATTATATGATCTACAATTTGGGTAAAAGTTGTTATTTATGATAAAACTTACCGTTTCGGTAAAAATCACGAAAAACAGGAAAAAAAAATTTCCTAGTAACAGTTCCTAGTAACAGTCACTTCAAAAATATTATTTTTGAAGTAAAACTTCTTTATGCGCGTTGAGAGTAAAATTTCATGGTCTCATCATAACAATACCGTAACGTCATGGAGTAATTCAACGATTTTGGTATCTTATAAATTATAATCTTGCCAAAGAATCGTGTTCGTGTTCGTGTTCGTGTTCGTGTTCGTGTTCGAGTTCGTGTTCGAGTTCGAGTTCGTGTTCGTGTTCGTGTTCGTGTTCGTGTTCGTGTTCGTGTTCGTGTTCGTGTTCGTGTTCGTGTTCGTGGTCGTGTTCGTGTTCGTGTTCGTGTTCGTGTTCGTGTTCGTGTTCGTGTTCGTGTTCGAACTTGAATTTGTGTGTGTTTGTGTTTGAATTTGAATTTGTGTTCGTGTTCGTGTTCGTGTTCGTGTTCGTGTTCGAGTTCGTGTTCGTGTTCGTGTTCGTGTTCGTGTTCGTGTTCGTGTTCGTGTTCGTGTTCGTGTTCGTGTTCGTGTTCGTGTTCGTGTTCGTGTTCGTGTTCGTGTTCGTGTTCGTGTTCGTGTTCGTGTTCGTGTTCGTGTTCGTGTTCGTGTTCGTGTTCGTGTTCGTGTTCGTGTTCGTGTTCGTGTTCGTGTTCGTGTTCGTGTTCGTGTTCGTGTTCGTGTTCGTGTTCGTGTTCGTGTTCGTGTTCGTGTTCGTGTTCGTGTTCGTGTTCGTGTTCGTGTTCGTGTTCGTGTTCGTGTTCGTGTTCGTGTTCGTGTTCGTGTTCGTGTTCGTGTTCGTGTTCGTGTTCGTGTTCGTGTTCGTGTTCGTGTTCGTGTTCGAGTTCGTGTTCGTGTTCGTGTTCGTGTTCGTGTTCGTGTTCGTGTTCGTGTTCGTGTTCGTGTTCGTGTTCGTGTTCGTGTTCGTGTTCGTGTTCGTGTTCGTGTTCGTGTTCGTGTTCGTGTTCGTGTTCGTGTTCGTGTTCGTGTTCGTGTTCGTGTTCGTGTTCGTGTTCGTGTTCGTGTTCGTGTTCGTGTTCGTGTTCGTGTTCGTGTTCGTGTTCGTGTTCGTGTTCGTGTTCGTGTTCGTGTTCGTGTTCGTGTTCGTGTTCGTGTTCGTGTTCGTGTTCGTGTTCGTGTTCGTGTTCGTGTTCGTGTTCGTGTTCGTGTTCGTGTTCGTGTTCGTGTTCGTGTTCGTGTTCGTGTTCGTGTTCGTGTTTCATCATGTTCGTCGTGTTCATCCCCAGATGATGGGGGGCCCTGGGCACTGGCCCCCTGTGCCCCTTTGGTAAAGACGGTAATGTGCGTCTTATTTCGTTCTCATGGAATGAAATAATTCTTTTATTTTAATTTATAATAATACATTGAGTAGTTTTAAAATGTTTTTAATGAAGCAATATAACATGACATAAACTGGATTTTTCGAAATAACGGTAATTCTTTCACCTTCGTGTAAACTTACCGCAAAAAAGCACGACAGCGGTTCTGCCAAATATTTGTGTCATATTTCTATATTCCTTTCGTATGTGAGGTTCAATAAATCTTGTTAGAACACCAACAACGACAAAGAAGTGCAATGGATAAGTAAGAAATATAGAGAGTGCTATAAAAATCTTGGCAAAAATGGCTGGCCTGAAAAGTGTATATTATATAATTTGATTAAAAGTACGTATATAAAATTTTGTTTAGTATAAAGCTAAATTAATCCAATTACCAGAAAATAAACTAATAGCATTCTAGAACTATTCTTTAGTTATGGTTAACAATAAAATCCATAAAACTCTAACTTCAATATAATATCCGTTTTTTTTAAGCCATTGAAGTATTTAATATTTTCAATTTTCAAAATATTATAACACTACACATCATCAGCCTTAAATCCATGAAAAAAAATCATACCAATCATCAATAGGCAAGTTCAACGTAATCGAGCCCCTCAATTCATCGCCATATCTTAAATATCCAAACAGCCCCAGGATGGAGTATAGAACCATGATGAACGTCATGGCTATCACCAGCACGCCTGGGCATCCAAGGAAATGCTGCGGCTTCTTCATGGCATTCTCTACCGGCATCACGACACCGATGCCTTCCATTGCGAAGATCACTGTACTAATTGTTAATGTTATAATTGATGTGTATATTTATTGGTTTGTATCTCAAAAACGATTTGAGGTTCTAATGTATGTCATTTGAGTGCATATTATGTATTAATAACTAGACTCGGTAATGAGTAAATTAGGAAAATGGTAGAAAGAAAATTTAATTTAACTGTTTGATTGTTCTTATTTGTTTGTAAATATGAAAGAAATAATTCAATTTTTAAATGTCCCTGCCCATTAAAATTGAACCTATTATTTGTTTAGTTATTACACGAAACATTGATTCTTAATTGTATAGTATTTACTATTGCACGCCTCATAAGCGAAGCGTTGAGGTGGGTACTACTGTCACTTCGCGTAAAACATCTGATTTTTCAAACTTAAAATGTCTTTATGTAATCATTGCACTTGTAAGATAATACATACACACATATTAAGAAATAACACTATTTTTAACATTCATGATATTTTTGATGTCATTTTTGTTATTTAAACTAGTTAAAAAACAGTTTAAAAAAGTTCTGTCTTGGACGTCCGTGTGTCTGTATGTGCGGAGGATTTTCTTGTTAACACGATAGCGACCGAAATACTTTACTAATCGAGTCTTTTTTTTTCTCTTACGCTTGAGTATGCTCAGGAATAGAACCCTTTCATTTTTCAGGGTCTGATTCGATGTGGTTTAATTGTTATTAAATAAACAAAAAAAATATCGACTGTTCTGCATAATTTTAGTATATCTATATATATTCTTTATTTTTTTTTTATATTTATAGTGTACTCAAAATTCACCATTATAAACTCGATTCTTTATACTATAAGCCAAGGTTTAAAAAAATAAGTTGGTAGTCAGTCCCTTAAACCTGCGCAGTTTCACATCTAGGTGGGGCCACAAGAAAAATAGCTCAATTATTACGGTACCGCTTTCTTTACTTTTCCAACTGTTTTATTTTATTTATTTTTTATATTTATAGTGTATAAATAATCAATTTTATTGTAAAGGATGAGATTATGAGGCGTGCACTTTTAGATTTTCCAAACTATTTTGCAATTATCGTAATTTACCTTCCTCTAAAATTACACACACGTTTAAAATTATACTTACGAAAGAAAAGCCGGCAGTCGCGCTGCTGGGCCCACAACTTTCCTATCCGCAACAGATATTTCATCTTTGAAGATATAATATATGCATATTGCGAACGTGGCGACCAATAAAACGTTAGCAACCAACGAAAATGGGGCTAACCATTTCAAATATCTAATTTGGCACATCAAACAAAGTGGGATTAGTATGATTAAGCAATAATATTCGACTGGCAGAATAATTGTTGGCACATATCTATCGAAGAGCTGAAATGATAACCAAAATATATTTTTGTAGGTACATTTAAATTTACTTTTTTTAAGATTATAAATTAGAAAAAAAAAAGGATTTATAGTTGTAACACTATAAATCTATTGTATATTAGATATAGAATATATTTTCAGATTTAAATGCTCAATGTACAAATAATAGAGAAAGATATAGACCAAAATATTGAATATAAATATATTCTATGTTATTGAGTTAGGATATAAATATATAAAATAGGTACCTGTTTAATTGAATCGGCTATCAATACTGTAAAAATACAACATACACCTAAGTAAGTGAGTAATTGTGCTACCTCTGCAAATATTCTGAAAAATATAACGTTAAGAATAAATTAAATATACCTACCTATTTGATACAAAAAACATACGAAAACATACGAGTTGGTTTAAACGTCATGATATTGATAGTAGGTTAGAATATTATATCCATTATCCAATATGACATTGGCATACAGCCTTCACTGAAAGTATGTACCAGTACCTACTCTCATTATCATTTCGAATTTAAAGATTTTATTCTGAAATTCAGTCGCGTTAGGTTAAAATTTCTGTATTTTTAGGTACTGAATGTCTTATTTAGTTTCATCTGATTATTATGATTTACGTAAACGTACAGAGATAACAGACATTATTATTTAAAAATGAAACAAAAAAACATACAGCTGATTACAAATAATGCTTGCATAGAAAACTTATTACTTACCGAGCAAATTTAGCAAAGGGTTTAATTCTTTTATCGCCAATAGAAAATGCTGCTTCGCAAGTTTCAGCATAATTTAATAAAGGTTTCCTAAGAACTTTACAACATCCACGAGATACCTTAACCTGAAATGTTTCAAGTTAATTACACAAATACGATTGTTCAATTTTTAAATATTTAGGTATATTAAATATGGACACAAATACCTACTTTTATAATATTATTCTGCAGTAATTGATTGACTAATTTAAATTTAACTAATTTTGAGAATTTTGATAGAAGACTACTTACAAATATGTGAACGCAGTGACCACAAATAAATGCTACTATTATTGTTCCAACAATGCCAAAGCCCCATCCTGCATTGGAAAAGGCAAGGGGCATAGCAAGGATCCCTGATCCTAGCGAAGCTTTCAATAAATTTGCCAAGGATCGTACATCGCTGAAATTAAGTTATAGGTATTCAATATAACGTCTTGGTATACATTTTGTATTTGTGTCATGCCATTTAACATTGAATTAATTTCTAAATTTATAAATATTATAAAATTACTTAATGTTATAAGGACTAAATAATAAAATAGAAACATAGTGGGTAGGTAGAATGCAATGCACTGTTTTGCAATAGTATTCGTATTCACAATTTGTAGGTACAACTACAAACCTAAAGTGCATGCTAGGTTGTTTAAATTGAAAAAACGTATGAATCTAAATTCTAAAAACACACTTTAATGTGACGCTCTAAAACAGACTTTCATATAATCAAAGATTAACTCTGTTATTATTCGCAAGAACATCAAAGGTTCATTATGGAAAAGATCCTCATCAAATGTCAATTTTTTCACATTAATTTATACCTATTACAGTGTTATAAAGGTTGCTTCAATTATAATAAATTGACTTACGAGTTAGGCTTTTTGACTTGTCGATGTTCATAAGGATTATATTCCTTCTCTTGCGTGTTTTCCGCATCATTAGGTACACTCATGTTATCACTTGAGCAAGGTATTAATTATCCTTCGTTTCACGATTATAGAATGCGCGTGCTTTCATAAGAAAATCGCTCTTAAAATACAATAATATAGAAGCAAGAATTAATTCCGATTCGAGGTTGTTGGTGAATGACAAGGTTTGTTTAAACATAAGTGTTTTATAGTTATAATCTCAGTTTTAAATCGTAGATAACAATGAGATAAATACTGGAACCCTATAACGTATGCAGTATGAAATGTTAAAACTATCTTTACAAAATTTGAACAAGTATGAATTAGCAATGTTCTCTTATTTATATTATTCTTATTATGTGTACTCTTATTTATTAAAAATGTTGTAAATGGGCAATTACACTTGTATAAATAATGTTTTATTTAAACTTTATATTAGGTATTTAAATTAAACGACATAGTATAAATTGTTCAATACTTTAATAAATTACAATAATTTCACGGATATGCATATTGTCTAAGAAATAATATAAATTAATAACTAGGTATATTTACTATTCCATTTTGCTATTTAATATGGCGATGATGTCAAGAACTGTGACTGTACATCCTGATATTAAACTTCCGAGACCGAATAAAACAATGAATATATTTTTTACTAGGACCCATTTAAAGGTTCCAAGACTGTTCCATCGGAACACAGTCTCGACTATTCCAGGGATTACAAGTCCTAGGATGGAGTAGAAACAGGCGCCAACGAGATTGATGATTTGTTCCAGTAAAGGCAATGCCACACCAATTGCGACTGAAAGAAATAATATTTCTATGATCAATTTATACCATATAAGTTTAACATTGGAAATTAGAGTTAACAATAACCTCGAAGGTTATTTTTCAATCAATATGTTAATTTTTCATGATTATAAACACCACCCGTCGCCATTCTTTCTTTTGAATAAGTATGGTAGCGTTACATTTATAATGTATGTTGACAATAGAATAATTATAATAGTTGAAAATGAACTTACCACAAAAACAAACTCCTATAGTCCGTCCTCCAATATCAGCTATGTTCTTATAACGATCCCCAATAAACGAATCGGTGTATCTCTTAAATATATCAAAGACTACGTAAAATTGTAAGGGATACGTGAAGAAGATAGACAAGGCGATGAAAACTTTAGCAAATATAGCGGCCCTGAAAGGAAAATGTCAAATAAGATTGGGTTTAATGTAAAGATATAGACATAAAAGAAAAGTGAACGGCATCTAATGTAAAGTGAAATTAATAATTAACTACGAATAAACTGATTGAACAAATATCAGCTCTTACAGGAATATTAATTATTACATAATAGCATATTTATTAAATCTACACAATATCATAATAACCCACTCAAAAAGCGATTACTGGGTACAGTATAGTAAAAACAAGCTTAACAAATCGAGTGTTTGATAGGTTATCGATATTAGCATTAAGCTCTATTACAACAGCGGTATCTTTAAAGTTACAATGAAGACGTAATTGAGATTACAGTTAGAAAGTTATTGTTTAATACATATTATTTTCTGTTAATTTTGTTGTTTCGAATAATAAAAAGGGAACTATTGAAAGATAATATTTCAAAGCTTGTATGTCCAATAAATATGTCTTTACTACATGAAACAATAATACCAAATTCTATTAGTTTGAAAACTATTTTCATCATAAGATATATAGTTATTTTCATTTAATAAATTTAGGATAAAATGATAATGGTGTTTAGAATTTGATGAATGAACGAACGAAATCAACGAACTAAAAGCATATTTACCAGTCGTCAATGGGGAGATTTAGCGTTATGGATCCTCTTGCAAGGTCTCCATAACGAAAGTAACCGAATAGACCCAATGTACTATAAAAGAATACGATAGCCGACATCGCTACCACCAATACACTAGGACATCCAAGAAAGTGTTGTGGTTTCTTCATAGCATTCTCTACGGGCATGACCAAGCCGATGCCTTCCATTGCAAAAATTACGGTCCTGAGGAATTTATGTTTATTTAATAAAATTTCATTTTTTAAATCTAGGTCGGATTTTACTATTAACGTAATATAGTGCTTTTTTATTTCATTCTTATATAAATATTTAATAATATGTTAATTGTTGTGCAGATTTATAAGAAAAAAGATAACACATTCTTCTTGCTTTAATGAGAGAGTTTAAAGTAGATGAATAATTTTGAAATTATCAATAATTAATGTATTAAAATTGATCGACCGTTATAATTGCAAAATCATAAGAACTGAGTCACCTTTCTCAACTTACGATATAAAAGCCGGAAATCTGGCCGGGTCACCGACAACTTTCTTATCTGAAAAGTTGATTTCATCCCCAAATATATAATAAAGACAGATAAGATATGTTGCTACTAAGAAAAAGTTTGCTAGCATTGAGAAAATAGCGAGCCACTTCAAATATTTCACTTGGCATAACAGGCATAGTGGTATTAATATGATGAGACAGTAGTATTCCACAGATAAATTGACGCCGGGAACATATCTGTCAACAAGCTGAAAAAAGGCACTGTTTTATAATAACGAAAACAACACAATGTAAATTAAATTATAATTAAACGCAATATAAATTTGCCAACCTGTTTGATAGAATCCGATATCAAAACTGTATAAATACAACACACACCTACGTATGTTGATAGAAGTGAAAATTCGGCGAAAATACTGAAATGTTATGAATTCTTTATTAATGATTATACCTGTATTATACATTGCATTGCAATGAGAATGAGGAACTAAACAACATCGTATCAGAAAGTTATATATAGTGTAAAACTAACATATTATAAATAATGTCTCGGCTATAGCTTTGTTATTATTTTTTTGGACATTATTTGATCAAGTTAATTTGTATCGTTTAATGTAATTTATCAATTTTATTATATGTAATCGAAATATAGATATTAGCCACAAGTACATTATTTTGTAGCACTATTGAGCTATGTTAAAGAAAACAATGAAGTCATAATATGAACTTACGTACGAAATTACAATAATTATTGCTTGATAACAAATGTTTAAATTGTGAATTGAATGAATAGGGACAGGAAATTGAAAGAAAGTAATATTATCTAGTAATTAATGCAATACCTCGCTGCTTTGGAGTATCTGTGAAGGCATTTAGGTCCATTATTGAATGCAGATTCACAAGTTTCAGCGTAATTTAGTTGGGGCTTCTTTTCGATTTTACAACAACCTCTAGACGTTTTTACCTTTAAGAAATAAGTAAAAAGTTAGACATGTTTGTTCAATAATAATATGTTTTAATGTTTTCAGGAAGAAATGTTCGTATATAAAACTCTAATGTCTTAAGCTACAAAATAAATTGTAAATTCCATTGCTTTTTATACAAAATGAGAAGGCTATTAACGGGAATCAATTATAAATAAAATTACATTATATTTTTGATGAAAAATGGGTACGTTGTAAAAAATCACAAATGTTTTAACTAGTCATTAAAACAAGGAGTTTATTGAGGCTTCTATACAAATTTACTTACCAAAATATGAATGCAATGTCCACAAATGACACCAACAATAATTGTTCCTATAATTCCAACACCCCATCCAGCATTTGAAAATGCCAGAGGGCCAGCTAATAGTCCTGAACCTAATGAAGCTTTTATTATGTTTGCGGTAGCCCTTACGTCTCTGAAATGATTTATGACATTTGTTGTTGAATATCTAATATATAAAAATCAATGCCACTTTTCGTTGTAATTCCATAACTCGAGAACGGCTGAACCGATTTCGATAATTCTTTTTTTATTATATTCCTTGAAGTACGAGGATGGTTCTTATGTAGAGAAAACGTTAATATGTACCACGGGCGAAGCCGGGGCGGACCGCTAGTGAAAATATAAATTAAAGAATCCATACTACAATATTATAAATGCGAAAGTAACTCTGTCTGTCTGTCTGTTACTCAATCACGCCTTAACTACTGAACCAAATTGCATGAAATTTGGTATAGAGATATTTTGATACCCGAGAAAGGACATAGGATAGGTTTTATCCCGGAAATCCCACGGGAACGGGAACTATGCGGGTTTTTCTTTGACTGCGCGGGAGATGCCGCGGGTGGAAAGCTATAATAAAGCTGTATGTATATAAGTATAAATAAAGAATGTGTAAGTATTAAGAATTATATTACATTTTGTATAGAATGTCATAATAGGTAGGTTATACCTACATACCTACATGAATGACGAGTGTGTCATGGATGAAAATAATAAATGTTTGTAAAACAGAATGAATTAATTTTAAAAACTTACGAACTAGGTTTTAACACCTTTCTATGTTCATACGGATTGTATTCACTTTCCTTACAATCGACCTTCTCTATTGTCACACTCATAATGTAAAAATACACTTCACTTTAACAGAACAGTTTCACTTTTAATTAACAGGAACCATTTAATATAAAATTAATGTACAATTCCATCCGTCGTATAGTTCAGTAAATAATTTAAAACACTTCAATTAAAGTTAAATCTAAATAGCCTACAATTACAACCTTACCCTTGTTTGACACTCGAAGCCTACAGTGAGCAAACAATGCGGGTGTTTTATAGTTTAAGACTTAGATAAAAATGTTAAGCCAATCACGGTTTGTCTAAATATTCAACGACATTCTTCATAAACATAGTTCATTAAATAAGGTGTCGGAAGCGCTCAGGTTTGGTGATAAGTGATAACTGAATAATATCGTATGAAATCATACAACAATAGATCTGTCGTGAAGGTAATGACAGTGTATGAAATGGTCGCCGATAAAATTATGATTGTTTTATGAATTGTTCTGAACATGCATAGGATTTTATCCATACTTAGTTGCAAATGGAAAAGTGGTTCTTGTTTTTTAAGTATTCGTATTATTTTATGTTTAGTGTTCAAGAGGATAACATCAGAAGGAACGCAATCCTATTAGAAATGTACCTGATAGTAATAATATCTGCATGTAGAAATTCTCTCCAAGGTCTTTTGTTGATTAATTTACAACTATCAAGGGGAAACAATAAAACGCTTTATACTTAAATTCATTTATTTTTTAACATTTTTATAAATGATTTCAGATTGTTCACAACAAAATGTAGTATGGTATATATTATTACTATAATCTTGTACTAGTTATAAAACCTAATTTCATAAGAACACGCGGCAAAATAATTCGATTTTATATCGATTATTTTTCATTATATTTACATTAAAAACATTTTCTCACGCTTTACGACAATCATTCATTTGAGCTTTGCTTAAATATAATAGTGAAATTTACTATGCTAAAAATATATGCATCGCATATTATGTTCTACGAATAAACAATTATTCTTCATTCATAATACACTAATTACTTAAATACTAAGATTTTCAAACTACTGATTTCATTTGACATTTTGGATAATAACTTTCAGATATTTTCATATGTAAATGAAAATTCTGAATTTCAATATTTTGTTAGCTCTCAAAAGTACAGTTATTAGTATGGACTATAATTGTTTTTGGCGAACCACCAGGGCCTGTTTGAGCTTAGAAGTGGTTTAGGTGTAGGAAAAACGTACGACTGAGAAGCTTGACTGGGGAACTGGTAGGAGAACTGTTGTCGAGCGTTTTTAGTATAAGTCGGAAGAGATCTGAAGGCTGGGGAAATTCCTGTAAAAGTTTGAGGAGTTACAGAAGCAAGGTTTGCATCGTAAAGACTCAGTGAATTGTCGAATGTTGGATTTTTAAACTGCGTAATTGCTTGAGATGGATCAGGTTCACAAACTGTTCCTTGTACCAGTGAGTCGAAATTAGCCGCATAAATTCTAAAATTGATATCGCTGTAATCAAGTTCCGATTCCAAAAAGACGGCCATACGATCTGAAATAACCCAAACATTCCTATCGTTATCTATTTTCACGTCACAAGGGAAAATAAGACCGACATCATCTTTATCAGCGATAGCAGTATTTTGCGGTTTAAGTGGAAGGTTCGTGTTCCAACATCCAATAGCATTTTGGTCGATTAAATTGTAAAGTTGGACACCCGTCTCATCCATAACTTTAGATGTCGTGTGAGTATTAGGGCCGCGAGATCCAACAACCTTGAAGTCATGGTATGAGCCTTCTACTTTAGATTCATCTCTTAAGATACGCGTAGACACAGCGAACTCCGTGTAACTTGACAAAGGACTGAAGTAAAGGGTTCTGAATCCATCAGGTCCCCTAGGTGAAGCAGATATTCCGAATATTCCTTCAGCTCCCCATTGGAAGTTCAGACCTGCAATGTTGAAGTCACCGACCAATGGATCGGGGAAGAAGTAACTGTGGCTAAAGCGCCATGATTTGTTTTGTTCCCACGAATAGGCGATTAATCCATATCCAAGCTCGTCTGAGAAGTATGCGAAGGTATCGTCGCAGGAGTCGCCTTCGTCTAAGGCTATGTTAGCGATAAAAGTTGTAGAGACGATGTCTTCGTTCCTGAACACATATCGTCTTAAACGTCTGTTGGTGTGTAGGTCATATACGTTCAATGCGTAGGGACACACGTTGGTAACATTAGGATCTGAAAAAAAAATATATCTCAATGTCAATATTCTACATATCGTGATTTATTTACATAATTCTTTATTTCTGAATATTGAATTCTTACCATATCCATAGGTGCCGACATCTAAGACCCACAAACGATCGCATTTATCAGCCTTTATTCTGTACACAGTAGTTAGACCTTCCTCACAATTTCCTAATTCATTTTCTCTAAAACTTGGATATGGTGTCAGTTTCGGAGATGGATCATAGGGAGCATCCATATCGATGTAATTTAATGTGGCAGGAATACCTGTGAAATTGATAAAAATTATTGATAATTTTATTATATAACGTTATGTAATATTGAGGTGGTTCTGGGTTCCTTGGTGGTGATTGTTTTTAAGCAATTAAAAAGTTAAGGAAATACCTCGTGAAGGTTTCATGTCATGTCATACGTTCATATACATTAAGTACATAAATTGACCATGATTCATTACCAAGAAAAATACATTACAGACATTCATTATATAATTTTGACTTGTCAAATCGATTTAAGACAGCCGATAATAATCTACGCAAGAGCTTTGTACGACTTTTAACGTTCAAATACTTGCTTAGCCCTTAGATACTGTTAACCCATATTGATAAATGTTGGTAGGCGAACTGAGTTCCGCGTAGTTCCGCCAACTCAATACATCAATCTTCGTAGGTACAAATAAATTACCATAATCAATTTACCTGTGTCCTGTTTGGCAAAAACGATAGTTACAGTACAGAAATTGTTAACTTTGCATAATTGATTGATGTATCATAATTTGGCACAGCTCTATTTAAATTAAATGGGAAAACTTAATAACCTTTGGTTTAGGTTAGGTTAGTAAACGCTGCTTGTAAAATGACCCATCTTGCTTCTAACCAATGGTTCAAATTAAAACGACAAGGTCTGTTTGTGTCCGTTAATTTTGTGTGTCAAATTTAACATCAACAACCGATTATGTTATAGCATCGTTTAATTTGTTAGAGAAATCAGGTTTGAGCCAGTTAGTGGATTGTTGGTAACTTAACAGTTAAGTGATATTAGATGATGAGATAATATTTATGGATTTAAGATGTCCCAATAGGACAGACTTCTCATTAAATATTTATTTATGTAATTTTGTTTGTGAAGGGAATTTTTTTTTAGATAAAGCAAATTAAAAAAATAAGCTTTTCAATTTCATAAATTAAAAAGCGAAATCTAAAATCCAATTAGTGTTTTTTTTTAATTTGATTTTAGATTACGTAGCAAAGCATGAATAACCTTTTTGGTGTAGTAAATTTGTATCCAAATTCAACATAATTCCTTTACTGCCTAAAATTAGTTGCGTGTTCAATAAGGCGTTTTCGGTAATTAATTAATTATTACAAAGAGATACCTTGTGTTGCAATGAAACTTAATAAGCAACACTCGGTCTTTATCGTTATCTAATTAATCCCTAGATTATAATTAATAGCGCATACAAATATAATTGAAAGACGCAAGTAGACAATAATATGAGAAAATTATACCGTAATAATTCCGGAACTATTTATCCTTAAAATTAAAGATTACTTAATAAAAACTTACAAAGAGTTCTTTGAAATACATAATTACAAAATCGAGACTAGTATTAAATTTCTTTTCTATTTTTGTATTTTGGTTTTAAGGTCGTATCTATTACATAATGTGATATACAAGTATTTTTAGATTTTATGTTGTGAAACGTACCAACGCAGTTGAAATACACATATCAATTTGATGAAATTCGATGTTACTTAGCTATAACTTCACTTGGGTTTACCCGGGATAAGAAATAGCCTAAATGAACCGGTAAAGTGATAAAAACAATTTTTTGGGTTAAACCGTAACAATCAAAACAAAAACATCATTCCTATAAGTAGACTATCAGACTTTGTCCCGTCAGCGTCATTGTCGTTGAAAAAAGTTAATTATATGTTGATTATTTTTAAATTTTCCGCGCATCTTATTTTTTTCTGGCATAGAAATCCTCATAATAATAAGCACAACAAAAAAGAATTAGGTAGTTGCAATTGGTGCAAATAATCACGTGTAAGTGAATATTTGCACCAGTGCTGTGATTTAAGGAGATATGCATGATATTATCATAATAAAAGTATAAAAAATAATACTGTGCTAATATCATAAAGCTAATGAGTTTGTTTGCTTTAACGCGCTTATCTCAGAAACCTCCAGTCCGATTTGTAAAATTATTTCACTATTTAAATAGTCCATTAATTATATCGAGGAAGGTTATAGAGTAGGCTTTAATCACGCTAAGACCGATAGAAGCGCAGCGAATGCTGGTAAAACCGACGGGCACAGCTAGTTTTTGTATAAATGTTATTGAAGTTATACTTCTTTTGGCGCGATGGAGAAAAATGTTGAGAGTGAATTTTTACGATGCGCGCGCACACCGACACCTAAATTTAACAGCATGAAGTTAGTTCTAGGTGGTATGAAAATTGATAACTATGTTCAAGTTGTATATTCTAGTATTTTTTTTTCCATACGCCAAAGAAGTATAACTTCTAACGCGCGTTAACACTTTTTTATATTAAATTGAGGTATTTAAAAAAATGGGTTATTTCGATGTTACGGTTCAGCAGTTGTGCCGGTGTAACGCAAATCATAAACACCAGCGATTAAAAGGAAATGTTGCTAATCATCTTTTTGCACGCCCGGGCGTGGTTGCGTCTTGCATAATTGCCTCATTTTATTTATTACATATCATAGCATTATTATGCACTTTTTTGTTACTCATTTCAACTATTCTTGTTTGTTATTCTAAATCTTATGAATTCATAGCCCGCGACCATTGTCTGTTTTTTCTGCTGTTTGAAGAATTTTAATTAATGGAGCCTGTGGATAATTTTCAATCTTGCATTAGGTATATGTGAATGTAAACTAGGTCATTGTCGGATGAAATGCACTCATTTTAAAATTGAAATATGATCGGCATTTATATTATTATTCTAGTCGTGGTAAACAATGAAATAATTTAGTTTTTATTAGGGCTACATCAGAGATGTTAGGGCATTTTTGCTATGTCTTGGTTAATTTTTTTTTTACTGACACTCAATCCTTATTTTAAATTTAGTAGGTAACTGTTTCTATTTTCGGGCCCCAAATATAAAAAGAAAAAAATTTAGGTCAGTTTAATTTTAAAAATAAATCGAAACGAGTGCATTGTGATTTATGAAACACGTATTTCATAATTTATCTTAAAGTTTGGTTTATTATATCTTTTCAGACGTCTTGTAGGTACATCTAATGAAGTTATTTTTTGCGCTATAATTATGTTAATGGAGATTGTAAAACTGCTATCGTTAAAGCTGAGATTTATTTAAATAAGAAAATATAGTTATTACCCACACAGTTAACTATTCCTTGCTAATAACTTAAAAACATGAAGGATCTGAAGTGAAAAGGTAAGATTTGATTTTTTGTAAGTTGTTTGTTTGCTATGGTTTTATTAAAAAACTACTGGGCTAGTTTTAAGAAGAAAATACCTCTAACGCGTAACTAAGGCTGTACTATATATTATTTTTTCCTGCTTCATCCGGGCAAACAATTCAAGGGGCTAATTCACTTTTACCTTGGTTAAACCACAGATTAGATAGTGGGTAAAACTATGATTAAATTAATCATTTTTATTTTTTATACATAATTTGTTCTAATTAGTACTAAAAGAATAGGAAAATTTAGTACATTTTAATGGGTTTTCATTCACTGTTCAAAATAAACATTGTGCAATTTAGATAAAGTTAAAAGAGCTTCTGTGACAAGTATATAAAATATTTAAATAAATATAATTAGGTATTTATTATCTATACATTTTAAGTATTTAATTTAATAATATCTACACTTGAGAAGATCCGAGTATAGCTACTGCTACAAAAAGGAATCGAGTATCGATATTTCTTAATGGATGGTCTTTTTCACATTAGAAGTTTAAATAGAGTATTTCTTTTCCATATTGCATCTTATCACGTTTTCTTGCACTTTTCATCAATACATACTTGAATACATAGAATATAGGAAGTAGGAAATTGCAATACTATGTTGATGTCGAGGAATATTAAGTCTAAATAAGCACAACTATTGCATTTCTTATGATAACAAATTTAAAGTGATCAGGATCATATTGCGAAATTTTTGAAAGGAGAAAATATTCCATCCATCTTAATTTTATTCAACTTGAGCAAAAACGATCATTTTAATGGTAAAATTATGATTAGTGAATAGACTTTATCTATTTTTAATTTTAGGCGATTTTGAAAGGTCATGTATACTTTGTATTTACTCATAATAGTCTGAATCGAGTAGTACGTAGCTAAGCTATCATTTAATTTTCATTGGATGCAAAATTAGATTTTATAACTATTCGAGAATTTCATAATTATAATTAAAATATAAAAAAAAAAAAAATCCTTAATATAAAATACTAACCTGGGAACCATCTGGGAACGGAGACAAAAAGCTTGTTCCTCCATCTTTCAATGCCAACAGGCAGGGCATTCTTTGGGTTGAGAGCTCCGCTGTCAATATCCCTTTGCTTTGCAAAAGGATCTGGATAATTCCAATCCAGAACATTCCAGGCGTAAAGTTCCCGAAGCTTCACCGTCGCAGAAGCAACGACTAAGATGTAACTGAATACGAGAAGACGTCCCACCATTTTTGTAACTGTGAATTCAAACGGACATGTTAAGATCCAATTGACGTCATTGTTTTTTAGAACCTGTATGTATAATAGGCACTCTTAATTTTCATTTTCACTATAGACTTAAGCTCTAAATATTTAAATTTATGATAAGTTTAAAAAAGGTCTATTTTGCTAATAACTACATAAAGCTGCCGCGTATAAAATCGATACAGTTTTTCATAAAACGTGTAAATAATATGATACATATATACATTACGTACAATCAGTTGTAAACAGCCCTACGATTGGGTACAGCTGTTTGAATGAAACTAAAGTAATATGAGTAACCCCAGCCTTTTAAAACTTACCATATTCTCCTTCCAGTGCGTTAACGCTGAGGAAGTGATCACAGAGTTAATAAGAAATTGCATCATATTAAAATTTTGTGAATCTTAATTGCCACAACATATCGAAAAAATATTTTTAAAGAATTTGTTTCACACGCACTCAATTTTTAATTAAATTAAAACATTAAATTCATTTTAAAGTTATGCTAATTTTGCTGCAATTGCCTTTAAAATATGCCCAAATAGAAATGTATATCAATTAAATTTTTGTGCAGAGAAAATATGTAAAGGGGGCGTTTCATGTAATTTAGAGGAATCACGACAAAACAGATTAATTGTTTCACCAGATTAAGCCACGACAAAATATAAGTGTTACATAAGTATCAAAGATTATACTTGTTTTAATGGACTGCAAAATATAGGCTTTCGTAACAAAATAAATTTTAAAAATGCAAACAAACCAAAAATAGAAAATGTTTTCATATAAATGTTGTAATATTAGAATGATATTCATAAATTAGTCTTTTTACTGACCAACCTCCCTTTTCTAGTAAGCTATATTTTATTATAAAATTGTACTTAAAATCTCGTGTTACATATTTATTATACATAACAAGAACTGGTATAAATCTGTGTTTTATACCTATGCTTTTTCTCTTTCTTATAGGTATAATATAAAAGAAATAACATAATAACTTCCTAAGTATTATGTATATGGATTACACTCCACAATTACACTACCAATACCTATCTATAAATATCTACTGTTTAGAAATAAGGGAAACCTTTTTTCAAAGACATCTTATGCAGCAAAATCCTCAATATTTAACTTTATTACTTTTTTTAAAGCAGAAACGTTTCATAGATACCCAAACTAAAACTTAACCCGAAAACCGTTATCAAAAAAGATTTTTGTCGTGTATTGATCCATTATGTTAATCAACGTTATGAATACTTTTGTATAGTTTAAAAAGCGAGAATATAAAATACATTATTGCGCTGATATGTAAATCGGGTTTCTTAGCTCCATGGCGATACACTTACCCACGTGCGGTAGAACACGATTATTTTATCGGTTCTCTCGTGACGGCGAGCTTGCGTGTGTAATATTGATGACATAATTATCAACTAAACTGGAAGCTTTTAGCTAAGAGAAAATTAAGCAAAATTCTTCGAACGACAATTTGCAAAGGAATTTGCCTTGTAATATGATATTGAGCCAGGATAACATAATGGAAGTTTAATTTTACTTAAATTGAGATAAATTCAGATTTTCAAAGTGTTTGATTCGACACTAATTGGGTCAATGTAGTGTAGTAGGTTGAAGTGAAAGGCTCGTAGAGCTATAACTCCAGCCCATATGAGTAGTCGTCTTATTTTACAATGAATTCCAGATCGTAGATTAGGTAGTTTAAATAATTGTTTTGCGCACGCGTTTGGTATCATCACATCTAGCGCGTGTCACGTGCTTCTAAACGGGTTATGTAGCTCCTGCGTTTATTCAAGACACAAAATTCATAACAATTAACCGTTTTTTTTATTACTGCTACCTTATAGATAATTCTTCAACCTTCCTATTTAGTATACGGGCCATGATGGATCGTGATTCTATTATGTATAATGTTTGTGCGTAACGCAATTGTAATCGGTTGGGATTGTGGAAGTAATTATTGATCAATAACTATAATATCATTAACTATAAACTATTATAAAATATCAGTAACTGTATAACTTACAAATTCAATGAGAGTATATTTTTCCAAGCAACTCTAGAAGTCAACCGTTTTGGCAAATTTAAATTTTCCCTTATTTCCGCTTTATGAGAAAAGCATTCCTTAAAATATTGAGATATATCATAGGTAATAAATAAATAGTATTATTTGTTTTATCCTTCACTGAATCTGTCCTACGACCTTGGGTATTATGTAAGAAAAGTAGAGCGGAAACTGCTTAATCAAGTACAAAACTGATTTTATGCAAAAACTATATACTTATTGTTTTCAGAATAATTTTATAATAATATGTAACACATTTCTGAATTGTGGAGTTCACTTTCAGTTTTATAAGGGAATGTGATAAGCCGGTTTGAATGACTCGATGTTTTTTACTTTTACTAAAGGGATTTAAGTGACGGATGCAATTTATTATGGTTTCTTGGGTTAAGAATATTCCGTTCGTTTCGACAAAATACCTATCTAAATGTTTAATTTAACAACATTTTATGGTAATTATCATTTTAATTAATTCCTTTTTAAAACTAACTCTTTATAAAATATAACATACCGTCCGAATCGATAACCTCCTCCTCTTTATGAAGTCGGTTAAAATATATGTGTACCTATATAGTATATACAACCGTATAAAAATGTTTAGATTTGGTTTCCTAAATTCACGAATAAAAATATACGGAAATTGAATTTTGTACACAAAACGTATTACGTGGGTATATTATATATTATACGGTATACCTTAGCATGCTTGTTTGTACTCTAATAATAATAATAGTCATATGAATATATGAATGTTCCTTTTGTATACGTTCAACGGTCTTACTTCATATAACATATTAAATATTAAAATATCAAATAAAATTATATATATTGAACTTGCATATACTGCATTAGCACCTTCTAATAACTAGTTTATGAAATCAGTCGCTATCAGTACCATACATATCATTGACCTAATTTACCAGAGGTACTTTGCGTACTGAGCTACAAGTTAAGGAATGCTTGAATATTAAACTTTTAGAATAAACAATTTAATTTATACATTCAATGAATATATTTATTTGTATCAGAGTAATCTAAAATAGGTTTAGTTATCGTTTAGTAAACACGATTTTCATTTTCCGACACAAAGTACGTATATACTTAAAGTATAACATAGTATTAAACAGGATATAATAAGAAAATCAAAGAAACAGTGCTTTGAATAAAAAATATTCCAGGAAAACGACACTTAAAAAGAAAGGTACAGCAGACCATAGGAAACTAAGAAAGGTTAAGGAAAAAAACATAACGAGGCTTTTGAGGCGTACGAGCTTCGAAGTTCAGCGTGGAATTATCAAAATTTGAAAAGGATAGATGGTGAATTTGTATTAGGTTTTTGAAAAGCAACTTAATCGACTTTGTTGTAAAAATATTTTATGCGTTATCTATACATATAATAAAATCGTAGGAAAGTCAAAACTGTACATTGAATATTTTTTTAAAAGAATACCTGGGCCGTGATCTATAATCGATATAGAAGCCAAAAATATAGTTTTTAGAATTTTTGTCTGTTTGTCTGTTTGTCTGTTTGTCTGTTTGTCTGTTTGTCTGTATGTTTGTCCGAGCTAATCTCGAAAAGTACTGCATAGATTGACTTCAAATTTTGCATGAATATTACTAACAGGTCGGGTGAGGCTATAGGCTACATATTATCAAGCTATCATCTACGGGGGAGGAGCTGTGAACCTTTATTTTTCTTACGTATTCCGTGTATTACGACAGCGTACAATCTAAAGACTCGTGTTTAAATGTTGGTTTCGAGTAAGCCATGCTATTATCTAGCTTTACAAAATAAAAACTATGTCATTTACGTAATTTGGGCAGAGAAACAGTTTAATGAATTTAGTAGTATAAAGACAAATTAGAAACAGCGCCATCTATTAAATGTTATAAAAATCAAATCAATTTACACGTTAACTATTGGAAATTAATAATCAAATGACGCATATATAAATGTTGTTTGACAATATCTAGATTGACACTATAAAAATTATGCCATTTAAGTAACTTGGGAAGAGAAATATAGTTTAAAGAATGTAAGTTGTATAATGTTAATTTTGTAACAGCGCCATCTATGAGATTTCGTAAAAATCAAATCAATTTACATGTTAACACTACTGAACACAATGTTAAAAATTAATAATTTAAATGTAATAATTATGTTATTTATTTATTTAACTCTTTAACCCATATCTTCCGTTCCCTATAAGATATATTTCGTGTGAATAATAAACTACATTTTTTTTAAAGTGAGGGTAGATGTTTATTATTTTAAGTAAAAATAGACACCATTATCTACAGTTAATCTAATGATTGTGTTCCAAAGAGTATAATAATATATTGTTGTGTTCATTAGGTTACAATTTTAAAAATCTTCGTGTTTTATAAATTTACTAGCTTACCGCCCGCGGCTTCGTCCGCTTTGTCTAAAACCTAATAATTTATATACTAAAACCTTCCTCTTGAATCAGTCTTATCTATTAAAAAAAACCGCATCAAAATCTGTTGCGAAGTTTTAAAGCTTCGTCCACTTTGTCTAAAACCTAATAAATTATATACTAAAACCTTCCTCTTGAATCAGTCTATCTATTAAAAAAACCGCATCAAAATCTGTTGCGAAGTTTTAAAGATTTAAGCATACTATGTAGTGATATTTATAAAGCAATTGAATGCCATAAAACCAAAAATATCAAATGCAATCTTCGTGTTTTGTGAATTTTCACCATCATGCGTTCCCACAAAAGGTAAGTTGTTACTTACAGGTATTTATTGAAATGAAATGAAATGAATGATTCTTTTATTATTTTGAGGTGCATTGGGAACAGAAGTTTTTGATAAAATTTTATTTGTAAGTAGCTTTTTTTATAGATTTACAGTTAACTTTTGATTTTTTTATTCAATGCTAATAAAATTATATCGCCTTTGGAAGACGATTTCTGCTGATATTTTTACTACACCACTTGAAAATTGATGATTTGATGATAAAGACAGTAGCAGCGAGGATTAAGTGGAAATTAGTAATCATCCGCTTCGTCAATTTTTGACTGAAGTTAATGTCCAACGTCCAATGGTTCAATCATTGGAAGTATCTCGGGAAATTTTGGAGGATATTTTTCAGGAAGGAGAGGAGGGGCAGCCAACCACATATCAAACTAGGTACTACGTTTTAGTACCGAAAAAAATGTTATTGCCAAATGAAACGTAAATTTTGCACTCACAACTTTACAAGTAATGTTTTTATTTTGACTTTGCGGTTATCTGATTATAATATTTATCGTTATGGCTATCGACGTACCGACCGTACTGGGATCAGAGTAGGTACATGATATACAGTTCATCATCCAGGATTGCTTAGAGCATTTTCACACTGAAAAAGATGTTTTCTTTGAATCGTAGTTGCTTCATTTATTTATTTTTAATCATTTTAAATAATATGTTTTATATTTTATAAATATATCATTTTCATTATTTAAGTAGATAAAATAAATTATGTAACGGTTTTATAAGAAAACACATTATATTTGTTAGGCGACGGTGATTTCTTCCAGGCAAAAGAAATCATCTTCAGGATGGAATCATCCTGGATCATCTTCAGAATCATCTTCTGAATCATCTTCAGAATCATCTTCAGGATGGAATCATCATCATGGATCCAGATGGGGGTCAAGTGACGCGGGCCACGTACCACAAACATGCTTAGTTTGTGGTATCGAGCGCGAAAGATAGTCATCGTGTTTTTAGTAAAGTTACTATGTAAACGAACGTAATTTAATACTTAGGTACATATTCTATAATGGTGTGCTCAAACTGTTAATCTACATTTAATTTAGATTATTATTTGATACTAAGTAATGTAGAATTTAAACCACATTCATGTTTTCTTCAGATTTTAAGATTTTCTTATCAGAGTGTTCAATTTTAATGTAGTTAAATTTTATAAGAGACAATAATTAAGAAAATTTTAAAATAAAGTGTCACGTATTTTTTTTTAAACAACGAATGACGAAAAACGACCTAATCGCGGACGAAGTCGCGGGCAACAGCTAGTCAATAAATAATAATGTATTAAAGAATCTTAAAGAAGCTTTTTGGTTATATCGGTCGATAACTAGCTGTTGCAAAAGGGCTTTCACATTGCCATATTTGATTTAAAGTTTCAAATAATCTACAAAAAAGGTCACTGACTTTCTCAATTTAAAATTAAAAATAAGAATTCTATTTTTAAACTCCATTCACAATATTATATAAGAAGAGGTAATAAAAGATTACAAATTACGAATATTTGTAAATAATATTGTCGTACTAGTCGAGTAAAGGAAGTGGTTGGCCTCTTTTTAATTGACGTTTTGTGTAAGGGCTTTGTTTAAAGTTAATTCATTATTTTTTTAATCAAGGTTGAACTTCTTAGCCCATACCGAAATCCATATAAGTAGGTAAGTGTAACCATTTAATGGATATCGAAGCAGTTTTTAATGTTGTTTGTTAATATAATATAAGTAAATAATGATGTACAAAAACTTTGGAAACGATTTATATATGTATGTACTTAAGAAGGAGCAATTATATGATATTGGCGACATGCTGACAATAAATATAAATCGAAAATTACGTTAAAATAAGGCAAAAGTTGCATTTTATTTATTTACCTAGTTACTTCCTCTTAATATATCTGTCTGTTTTCTCATTAAATTTCTTCTACTTTTGGCTTAAATATTATAACTGTAATGTATTTTACGCACTACATTTAAAATTTACGAATACTAAATTTATAGACTCCAATATTACTTGTCTGTTTACAAAATTTTGTTTTTTGAACAACAATAAAACATATCTCAAAACATTTTTATACATTGTTATCATCATCATACAAATGCTACTCGTGCGAGTCACACGTTTAGGAGACGAGGCGTCAGGCCATAGCAAACCCTGACCCACAGAGTATATTCGCAGTTTGTTATATGTATTATCTTTCATTGTTAATAATTCTTATGTCACAGTGTTTGTAACCCGAAAAGCTTGAGAGATTTTCTTGTAAAATGTTGCGTATATTCAGTAGGCATCAGAATAGATAGCTAATTCATTCCTAGTCTACTCAAATAATTTTGTGATTATAATTTATTTAATAATTAAACAACTTTACTAAACGGTGCTAAATACATTCATTGCTAAGTACGTTTTGATTTGGTTTCGGACAACACACCCACGTGGAAGTAACTTGCATATTTATAGTTATTAAGGTTGTGGAACTAAAACAAAACCAGGTCATGGACATGGTATGCAATACCATAAGTGAATTTTCTGTGATAGTGTGACCATTGCTCGGAATATCGAGTTATGTGACGTGTATGTGTGTGACGTGTACACAAGAATAATTAAAGGAATTTAAAGGCCAAATTAAATTATAATATTAAATATTTGTATGTCAGAGTTTGTTTTCAAATAAAAACGTAAACTTCAATTTGTTAAATTATTGTGTTAGTTATACCTAATTAAAAATTTTATCTTATGACTGCAAATGAAAAAACAAGTGATATTAGAAATATTAGGTACTTAAAACGAGAGATTTAAATATTAATTTAAAAAACAATGTCAATGGCTTGTCAATGGATACACATGATAAAAATGGTGTTAATAAAATGAGGAACGCAAAGCTATGTCAATACAATTTATCTTTAAGATATGTTGTGTACATTATGACAAGTGTCAAACGGTACAAGGCTTTATTAAATTGTTAGTTTGTGGTTATTATTACACGTCTAGGTGTGATTTTATTGATTGATATATTTTAATTTTAACACATTTCTGGTTGTTACTGCGACCAAGAATGTTTTGAAAACAATCACATGGATTATGTAATTCTTACCTATCTTCGGACAATGATTTACTTACTTATACATAATTGGGTACACAATTATTAAAAAAAAAAAAAAAACTATGACTTTGTCAATTTGTGTTAACTATTATTATCGATATATATAACTACTATACAATCATTTGCTGTGCGATTACCTCTCTAAAACTCGAGAACGGCTTTATCGATTTGGATAATTTGATTCCAAAATATCTAAGTTATCGCAGTAACTATGTAGCAATCAGTCAGAATCATAAATAATAAGTTCGAGAAAATATGTTTTTACAAATAATATGTACCTATTTATATTGTGTAGGTCATACGACGTATACCGGGGCATCTGTTCTAGTACCTATATATTTCTCTAATTATAATGAGAACGTACTTTTTGTCTGCGATTATTTGCTACTGTATCATGTACTAGCTGTTGCCCGCGACTTCGTCCGCGATTAGGTCGTTTTTCGTCATTCGTAGTTTTAAAAAAAAAACGTGACAATTTATTTTAATATAGTCTCTTATAAATTTAACTACATTAAAATTGAACGCTGATAAGAAAATCTTAAAATCTGAAGAAAACATGAATGAATGTGATTTAAATTCTACATTACTTAGTAGTTAGTATCAAATAATAATCTAAATTAAATGTAGATTAACAGTTTGAGCACACCATTATAGAACATGTACCTAAGTACATATTAACTTACGTTAGTTTACATAGTAACTTAACTAAAAACACGATGACTATATTTCGCGCTCGGTACCACAAACTAAGCAAGTTTGTGGTACGTGGCCCGCGTCACTTGACCCCCCGCGAGTTCCCCTCCGTTGCTATGCGAAAATACATTCGTCGCCCTACTGTAGGAAAAATTGTAATACTGTGGCCTGGGCGTTATAACACGTCCAGGGAGTTCCTGAGTGCCGATATCACCATCTTGAGGAAAAGCTTCTAATGTCGATTTAAAACTGCATACACACGAATTAACCTGTTCTAAAATTGTGAAATGAGTTCAGTTTTAAATTTGAGAAATATTGATTTCTTGTACTCCACTATTCGTTGTAGTCGAATACAAAATATATTTAAACAAACTTAGGTTGGCCTTCAGGCAAAAGGGATCCTATCAAAAGGTAAACTTGACCTTGTATCTTAAAAGTAAGCATGAACAGACCTTCTGATAATTATTGAGCACCAAAGGATCATCAAAGGTTCCGGTTTATCTTCAAACGAAAGCCGACTCCTTACTACACTTTAAAGCATTACAAAAAGAACATACTACGTTAATATCGCCTATACAGAAGATGATCTGTAATCAATTGTGTGAGCAAACCCACTTTTATATTTGTCAGACTACACCACCGAATTCGTAGATTGTTTACCTCATGACGAAATCTGTCTGCAGTAAGACGGGCCTCTCGCTATTCGTACGTTTCCACAGACCTTCATAGATATAGTATGTAGATAGTTTCAATTCTTAATCTTTCATTAAACAAACTTATTAATCGTTCTTGTCTCATATAATTGTAATATTCGCGTCCCTACTCTAGTCATTGCTTATGCTCATGTTCATCTTCAAGAGATCGAATAATATTATGATGCACCCTATCATTTGTCAAACGGTCTTCATATTGAGTAAAGTTTCAGATTCTCGAGATAAAATATGACTGTCGTGATCAGTAGTGAGACGTAATTCCCTCTCAGTGAGGGTTTCGGTCTCACGGGATAGTACAATATGCCGTTTGCGATCAGCTGTGAGACGTCATACCCTCTCAGTGAAGGTTTCGGTCTCACGGGATAGTAGGGGAGATCGGGTTTGGTTGTCTCACGGGTTGGTTGTCACAGCCAGCGGTCTTAATACAAAACTGAACTATCGAATAAGTCTGTTGACCAGCGTGGCAAGAGCGATACAGTGACAACGCTGTCCCCACTTCGCGTCAGACCGCCCAGATCTGCCGTGAGGGCCTCACACGTGTTTATTGTTTTCGCACAGATTTTTTATGATATTATGAGGACCGAATATTATGCTCCTCATAACACACTGTGAACGAAACGACAGTGCGGTTTAATTCAATGCCAACACCATCAGAAAAAAGGATTATTTTTAATTGTGAAAAAAATATATTATGATTTACACTATTAACACTCTTTTAACATAAAATATAAGTCTGTGAGTGTGTAAAAATAAATCCAGCTAATTACACATCAAACTTATGTTTATAATTTGGTATACGACATAAAAATATATTAATTGTCAAGCAATAATAATACAGATAAATACTGAACATAAGTATAATAGATATTAAGTAGTATTAGTTAAAATATACTTTGACTACTTTGACTGTTAGTCAAAGTTTATTTTTACTAACAACATGTAAATGAAGAAGAAATAATAATTACCAACGAACTTACCTTTTCTATAATAGTACTTAACACGGCACATTTTTAAAATTATCTTGCTCAACTCTACTCAAAAATTGGAGGGTTTTGTTGGAACTTTAATATGTAAAAACTATGATATGTATATCTAAACTACGATACAACTTGCATGCGGAAATGCTCATTAAAATTGTGAATCTAAAGAATAACTGACAACATACTATTCAATTTTATTGAGCTGATGAATATCTTTTGCCTGGAAGAAATCACCGTCACCTAATAAATATAATGTGTTTTCTTATAAAACCGTTACATAATTTATTTTATCTACAATACTGAAAATGATACATTTATAAAATATAAAACATACTATGTAAAATGATTAAAAATAAATAAATGAAGCAACTACGATTCAAAGAAAACATCTTTTTCAGTGTGAAAATGCTCTTAGCAATCCTGGATGATGAACTGTATATCATGTACTCTGATCCCAGTATGGTCGGTACCTCGATAGCCATAACGATAAATATAATAATCAGATAACCTAACCCAAAGTCAAAATAAAAACATTACTTGTAAAGTTGTGAGTGCAAAATTTACGTTTCATTTGGCAATAACATTTTTTTCGGTACTAAAACGTAGTAGTTCGATATGTGGTTGGCTGCCCCTCCTCTCCTTCCTGAAGTATATCCTCCAAAATTTCCCGAGATACTTCCAATGATTGAACCATTGGACGTTGGACATTAACTTCAGTCAAAAATTGACGAAGCGGATGATTACTAATTTCCACTTAATCCTCGCTGCTACTATCTTTATCATCGAATCATCAATTTTCAAGTGATGTAGTAAAAATATCAGCAGAAATCGTCTTCCAAAGGCGATATAATTTTATGAGCATTGAATCTGTTAATAAAAAAATCTAAAGTTAACTGTAAATCTATAAAAAAAGCTACTTACAAATAAAATTTTATCAAAAACTACTGTTACCAATGCACCTCAAAATAATAAAATAATTCATCATTTTATTATTTCATTCTAAAAGTGTAATAACCTACCTATAATACCAACAAAAAACATGAATTGCTATCATTATAAAAAATAAATACCTATAAGTAACAACTTACCTTTTGTGGGAACGCATGATGGTGAAAATTCACAAAACACGAAGATTGCATTTGATATTTTTGGTTTTATGGCATTCAATTGCTTTATAAATTAATAAAACTACATACTACATACTATAAAAAAAGTTGCTTTCTCTGTCCCTATGTCCCTTTGTATGCTTAAATCTTTAAAACTTCGCAACAGATTTTGATGCGGATCTTTTAATAGATACATAGATTGATTCAAGAGGAAGGTTTTAGTATATAATTTATTAGGTCTTAGACAAAGCGGACGAAGCCGCGGGCGGTAAGCTAGTAAATTTATAAAACACGAAGATTTTTAAAATTTTAACTAATGAACACAATCATTAGATTTAGTTTTTATTTTTTTAAAGTGAGGGTAATAAAAATCTACCCTCACTTTAAAAAAATGTAGTATATTTATTATTTACACGAAATATATCTTATAGGGAACGGAAGATATGGGTTAAAGAGTTTAATAAATAAATAACATAATTATATTTAAATTATTAATTTTTAACATTGTGTTCAGTAGTGTTAATGTAAATTGATTTGATTTTTACGAAATCTCATAGATGGCGCTGTTTCAAAATTAACATTATACAACTAACATTCTTTATACTATGTTTCTCTTCCCAAGTTACTTAAATGGCATAATTTATAGTGTCAATCTAGATATTGTCAAACAACATTTATATATGCGTCATTTGATTATTATTAATTTCCAATATATTTAACGTGTGTTTGATTTTTATAACACTGCATAGATGGCGCTGTTTCAAATTTGTCTTTATACTGCTAAGATTCATTTAACTGTTTCTCTGCCCAAATTACGTAAATGACATAGTTTTTATTTTGTAAAGCTAGATAATAGCATGGCTTACTCGAAACAAACATTTAAACATGAGTCTTTAAATTGTACGCGCTGTCGTAGTACACAGAATAGGTAAGAAATATAAAGGTTCACAGCTCCTCCCCCGAAGGTGATATCATGATAATATGTATAAACTATCCTCACCCGACCTCTAAGGAATATTCATGCAAAATTTGAAGTAAATCTATGCAGTACTTTCTGAGATTAGCTCGGAAATACATACAGACAAACAGACAAACAGACAAAAATTCTAAAAACTATGTTTTTGGTTTCTATATCGCTTATAGATCATGGATCAAGTATTCTTTTAAAAAAATATTCAATGTACAGTTTTGACTTTCCTGCGATTTTATTATATGTATAGATGTTACCACCTACACCTATATTTAACATAGTTAATAGCCATTAAACAAACATACATATTATGCTATTAAACGTCTAATAGAGTATGCTTTCTAAAAATTTCCCAATGCTAAAAAGTGTATGTTTTCGTTGCGTAACAAAAGTACTTGAAGGTTCGTGGAAAAGTTATTAGATCAATGGACCTTCAGTTATAAAAGCTCATTGTTTCTTTATTGTACTTACTTATGTACTTAATATGCAAGTATTTATTTTAACGCATCGCATTAAAAAAAACATTTATGTTGACCATTTCATCGTATTCCATCTCCTAGCCCTATTTCTTCCAACCTGCCTACTCTCTATCGTTTGTCATCGTAATATTTAGTACTAGGTTTCCGCGCGCGGCTTCGCCCGCGCAGTCAAAGAAAAACCCGCATAGTTCCCGTTCCCGTGGGATTTCCGGGATTGCGTCATTTTCCCGGGATAAAAAGTAGCTTGTCATGTCTATCAAAATGTCTCCATACTAAATTTCATGAAAATTGGTTCAGTAGTTTAGGCGTGATTGAGTAACAGACAGACAGACAGAGTTACTTTCGCATTTATAATATTAGTATGGATTAACTCTATGTTAGGTGAATATCCCTTCTTATTTTGAGGAGGTGATACACCTACCATTGCACATTATGGTCAGTGATGGTTTATAAAGGTGGAAAACTCAGGGTTACAATTATAACGGAAAAGGTTAAGTAAGAGATAAAGCCTCCGGCTCCCACATACCGGATGACGACTGCTTTAGTTAGCTTGATGAGGAAATCCCTAATAGCCTGGATCAAATTGCTTTGTAAACAATATAATTAAATGTAAACTGAAAAGGTCGCCGAATTTATTGGTAACTAATAATTACTAATTTAGACTGTACTTTTAAGTTACATAATCTGTCGGTTACTATTTTTACCATACGTGTTTTGATATAAATATACACTCGTTAGTTTGCGTTATTTTAGAAAGTTAATTGCTATTTTTAGATTTAGCAGTCAGTGTTATCCGCTGAATGTATTTCAAATTGTGACCAAAACGTAACACATGGAACTTCCGCTAACTAAAATATACATTAAAAAAATTCGTGAGTGAAAAGTTATGTTAAATAGTCAACAACTTGATTTGGCTGGCAACTAAGTATTGTCGATCCCGTTCAATCATTTGGACATTTTTTACATAATTTAACATCTCTCTGCTAGTAACAGTTACATTTTACTACATACTACGAAAGGGTCAAGGACCGTGATGTAAGATGTGGAAAAGAAACAAAAATGCGGGAATTAGTTCATAGTGATAGTATCTGTAAAGTACACAAAAATACTATAAACCTATAAAAATTGTGATTTCATTTGCCACTTAGGTAATCCTTTTGAATCTTATCTTATCAGGTCAATTCCGCTCATCGGAGCGTTTTTTCTAACTTTGATGTCTTACCCGTAAGACGGGTTATTGTAAATTTGCCACAAAGTTAATTCGTCACATAAAAAAGTATGTGTAAATTTGCCACACTTTTATTTTTTTAAAGTTAATTCGTCACGATTTAATATCAAGTATTGTAAATTCGTCACATCGATAATTTAAGTACAGATAGCAAAAAAATTAAACAATAAATTAATTTAAAATGTTTATTTCTTAATCAGTTTTAGATTTTGGATTTGGTTGAATGGACTTTGTAAAAACATAAGGAAAAGCATAACAAAGATAAATTTTGCTAAAAACCAAGGAACATCTATTTTGTATATGTTCTAAAAATTCACAGCAGTTATAAATAGTATTACTTAACATCTACATTATTCTACATAGGTAATGGTAAAAATCACAGTTCTCTCTATAAATATTTTTAAAATGTAATGAAATGAGAGCGGCTCTATAATATTTATCACAATCGTATAAAAATAAGTATAAAATATTTTTCACCTATTTTGTATACAGGGTGTAAGGGACAGCCTCCCGAAAACTTTAACCATGGAATCATTCTGAGCAACTTTCGCAAAGAAAGCATATTGTGGAAATGAAAAAAAAAATTTCAACCTCCCATACAAAATTAGCATCTCACTCGAAAATTTTGTATGGGAAGCCGAATTTTTTTTTCATTTCCGCAATATGGTTTCTTTGGGAAAGTTGCTCAGAAAGATGACCTGAGTCCATGGTAAAAGTTTTCGAAAGACTGTCACTTACACCCTGAATGTTCTAAAAATATACAAAAGTTATAAAAAATATTACTTAACATCTATATTATTCTACATAGGTAATCGTAAAAATCACAGTTCTCTCTATAAATATTTTTAAAATACAATGAACTAAAAGCGGCTCTACAAAATTTATAACAATCCTAAGGATAAGGATCCTAAAAATAAGGATAAAATATTATTCTTTTATTTTAACAAGTAAAGATATTGCTCTTACTTTACTTAAATCATATCCTATAATATTCGAAAAACACAAAGCAAATAAAAATCAAAACTCAAATAGACTAGCGCGTTTCATGATCATGACACTTAATAAATCACAGTTAAAATCACATTAATTATTTTTATAAGTCAACTTTCGTTTTCCATAAAAATAAAAATTCTAATACATAAAAAATCATTTCAAACTTTTAAAAAGCGCAAATCAATTTGACTCAATAATGAATTTACCTTATGTTATTGATGAATTTACCTTATGTGAATGATGACTGTAATATTAAAATGTAAATCATTATATTGCTGGTTTCATCGCAGGCTGAAAGGTATAATTCACTTGCCTTGCTTGCTGGCGGTACTTTAGTACTTGTGGCAAATTTACAATAACCCGAATATACCTGTGACGAACTTACACATACTTTTTAAGGCATGTGACGAATTTACTTTCAATGTATGGAGTTTTAAAAACGTGACGAATTAACTTTGTGGCAAATTTACAATAATGTAAGACGGATGCCTCAAAATAAGATTTAATTAAATAATATATGTGGTGAAATATACATAATTTGATTATTGCGTAAGTTTTCTCTTTTATCTGGTTAGACATTATATAAGGAGTGAGAATGTAGGAATGAAGTCTAAATCAAAATTGAGAATTAAACAAGCTAAATATAGCCGGGTATTATATTAATCAGTCCTAATGTCCCGCTGACAAGTGTTTCTTAATATCTAGGTGCAAATTATCGCAAAGTAGGCCTAGTGAGAAGAAGCCTAGTTTTGCAATGTTTCACTACGCGATAAAACCATGGTCTCAGAATATACTATGAGGTCAATATAATGTGGATGATGGTGTTTGTAGTTTATGTACATTGCATCTACAAATGCGGACTTTGTAGTTACGAAATTCTTTGTGAATAAAAAAAAAAATAAGTAAATTAAATCATAATATTTGCGGATGGAATGCAGTCGAATTATTTGGATTAAAAGATCAATAATTTTGGTACGTAATAGGTAATTGTACATGTGATTAAATAAAATTGTACACATTGTATTCGATCAAAAATATTCGATATCTGTACACGAAAACATTTTCACAACCACAAAAAGATTATAATCTATTGTAATGTGTACTTAATTAAAATCTATATATATAAAACTCAAAGGTGACTGATATAGTGATCTATCAACGCACAGCCTAAACCACTGGACGTATCGGGCTGAAATTTGGCATGCAGGTAGATGTTAGGACGTAGGCATCCGCTAAGAAAGGATTTCCCGAAATTCCTGCGGGAACGGGGAAAAACGGGGTTGCACGTACAAAGTCGTGGGCGGAAGCTAGTAAATGTATAAAAAAATAAACGAAAAATAAATGTGGAAAGAGGATTTCATAATATTGAAAAGAAAAACTTATTCCATGCTGGAGGAATATATACCTACCATGGAAAGTGCTACATTTGATTAGTCGAACATTGTAAATATTTTATGTGCACACTTTGTATTTATAGCCGTTTTGTAACATTTTCTTCACTCCGATTTTCAACGGCTTCTAATATTCAAACACTACGCAACTCGTACAAAATGCCTATTAATATAGAATCTCATCTCCAAGGCTCAAGATTATCTACTCTCGGTGAATGTAATGAAAATCTTTTGTAACTATAAAATACCTCTAATGCGAAACGGATATGGTTCCTCCATTGGGTTTTTAATTTTTGTCATATTACTTTTGAATTCCGTTTCAAAATATGATTTCCCACGATATAATTACAGCCCACCATAATATTCGTTATGAACGTAACCTGGCAGTTCAGGGGCAGGATATTCGCCAAATAAACTAGTTTTTGCCATTCAAAAACATCGAATATTTTTTGAAAGTGCAATAATATAAATTCAATTTATAAAATATGTAGCAAGGTCGATATACATATAATTACACGTCCATAGGATGTAAAAAGTGACAAAATCACATTATTAACATTCTCATGGATTTTGAAATTGTGCATAAAATATGGGTTATTGGTGTTTTTGAAAAAGTTTACTTATTTGAATTTTTTTACACAAATTATGCAATATATAATCAGGTTATGAATAAAATAAATAAATTAATTATTAAACATTTTATAGATATGCTATTTTAAGCTTAGGCCATTATATAAGACACTCAGTTAACGCTTTTTTGTTTATGTTCAAACGGGCAACCAACCTATCTGGTGGTTCGCCATCACCACCGCCCATGAAATAGCATTCGCATGCTATTATCTCACGCCATATTTCTGTGAGGGTATGGTACTCTCCCGGGTGTGAACTGGCCCAATTCTTTTTGAAGCATGCTCGATTCACACATTGGAAATCCCCAGTGTTGGTAAAAAATATAAACATAAATTTAAAATTTTTTGTGATAATAATTTTTTATTTAGAATTACATTTAGTATATTTTTGTAATTGAAATTATGTAAATGTAAAATTGTGGGTCTATGTTATCCGAATAAAAAATAAAAAAAAAACAATCAATCTCAGTTTAAATTTGTATGAAAATATCCTGCTCTATGCAAGAGGAACGTAAGTTGTATGAAAAAATTGTTGTGTTTGTCGTCCACGACACACTGTAGCTATTTATAAAATGCGTACGACATTACTAGCACTAAACATTACAATCAATCTATTTGTGTAACAAATTTACAAACCGGTACATTTTTTGAATAATGACTCGATTCCTTTTTCATGGGCGTGGCGAAATTTGTTATTGTATACAGCTAGTTGAGGAGAAACCTGTTTTAATTCACTGCAATTGAACTGAGGCCGTATTTCCTAATACGTAGGTATATAATAATATGATAATGAGTAATCACGCACACCTTTGCTATGAAAAAAAAACGAACTCTATCAAGCAATAGACGCGCCCTGTTGTATGCACTATTCGCAATAGTGTGATCCTTGATTAATGTTTTGTGGCCTGTCAGCTTTGTTTTATGTTTGCCAGCATTAAAACGGGTTCTAATTTAATTATTACGGGTTTTATGGATTTAATTATTGTAAACATAAACAAGATGTAAATGTTTATTGATTGAATACTGGCTGTAGTTTACTAATTTGTCTGCATTTGCATGCGATTTTTCGGAGATAACATATCTCTTTTTATGTAAATTAACTTATCTATAAAATACGCCTCGTCAAAATGTAATTCGTTTTAGTCTTTACGAAAATTATATTTATGTTTATTATAATTATGGACAGGAACAAGATCCAAGTGCCAAGTTTTTTAATTCTTATCTTAATATTTTATACTGTATTTAATATTTTTAAATTAAATTTATACAAATAAAAACAATTGCGCCGTATTTTTATGAAGTTTATTATAAAATAGAAGAATATTATTTTTATACCGTTTTTATATCATTTAATTATTTACATATAAGTAGGTAGTTATTCTATTGTATATATTATTACCAAATTGTGTTGGTTTAAAATATTTCACGTTTTTTATTATTAACTTAAACTTATTACCGATGTAATTAATATAAATTCGTAAAATTACTAGCTGTAATTTATAATAATTTTAATGTCGTAAGAGCCAGTGGACGAAACCAAAAAAATAAAATAAAATGAATAAATTTATTTTCTTAAGTGCATTTCTTTGTTTTAAAATCTATTTGCATAATAATTTCGTATCGCAAGAAGGATCTAATCAAAAATGAGGAACTTTGATTAAATAATCAAAGGTGAGGAAATATTTCTGTGGCTAGTGCTATTTTATCGCAGTCGAGAAAATAATAATAGGTAATTTTATACATTGTTGCTTCAATCCAAAGTCCTCCTATTGAAGATTAAAAACTATATTTTATTTGTAACTACTAACTAGGTGACCTGGCGAATTTCCTACTAATGTAAATAATTAAATATGTACATAAGAACATATTATTTTGCATATTTTTCCAATATTGTATCACGAATTTATCAATAAAAAATAACCCGCCGGTTCTTACAAAACATCTACGGAATAAAAAAGTCTACGTAAATATATATTCATCCATCCTGAAAAAGAGGATTTAAATTTGCATCAGGGTAATAGAATCATATATTTCCACACTGATGTGATTAAAACATTTTCCACATGAGCTCCTCATTAGCTCGCACATCTGCTCTAACAACGAGGTCTCCAATGTTTTGTGTCATTTGATTTAATCTGCGATTAGAAACTTTGCTCTGAACAAAAACAAACGAAAATGCCCATTAATTTGAAGTCCCGAAATTATTGGACACCAATTAGTCGGTTATTTGCCGTGCACTCTATGCTCTGAGGTCCCAATCACCGTATGATACGTTTACTTTAAAAGCTTATTTAAAATTGTAATATCGGTTACATGTCAGCAAAAAATAGCGCGTGCCGGCCAGTTTCATTGAGTATTGTTCTAAAGTTGCAAGAAATAAATGTCCAATTAGAGACATCCTAAATCATGTCACAGTATAAAATGTGCACAAAAACAACATTCAATACTTTGTGTAATTTATATTTATAAGCAATAATGCGCTTTTGAAATTATTTATTTATATGCGTAGTATGTAGTTCTGGATGCTATTTATTGTATTAATAAAATTATATAAAGTAAAACAGTGATATTCCTACAATATAAACAAAATGAGACAGTAAATAGAAAAGAAGAGATGTTAAAATGTGTATCTTTGAATGCACAATAACTCCTCCGTCCTTAGCCAAGGCTTTTATTTAACCGTCAGTGTTCAATAAGAGGATCTTAGTATTCCATTCTACCATCTATGGATCCGCACCATTGTTTTTGGTTCACATAAAGTGTCAATAAATATGGCGCTAAAAACGCGAGCAAATTCCTACTTGTATGGCAGTGAGTGAAGGAGACAATGAGAAGTGTCAATAAATAACACTAGAGACCTTTTCACTAACTGACACCATGCTTTAAGTGATCGAATCGATTGAAATCGATGCAAATATTTCGATTGTACCCGCGTATTCACTTATTATTCCGATGCAAATGACGATTGATATTGACATTCCTTCTCGAATAACGTCAACATAATAAAATTGCCCGTCAAGTTTTAATATAAGGAGATACATGCGAATTTTTACGTTACGACGTGGTTGATTTCTTTAAATTTGTCAATAGGAACCGCTTTTCCAGGCAAACTGAATAAATATTACCTTATCCGTATTGCATATGTAAATAATGGCTTTTATTTATTTACTTTGTAAAAGAAGCATCGATTTTTTGAGACAAAAAACTTTAAATTGGTCATGGTAATAAACCTCTGGAAAATAACACTGAAAAATGAATGTAAAAAATTCTTGCACTTTTGCTGTATGTGGACCATGTTCATATTTGCCAACAGAATCTGAAATTTAAGATACACACCTCAGGTTGTTACTAATATAGCTCCTTCTATTTTGATAAGTGATAAGCAAATAATATCTGGAAAGGATTTCACAATCTAGAATAGGATTTCATTTTGTGATTTTTCTGAAAACAGGTGTTCAAGGATTTTAGTAGATGTGGACACCCTATACCTAACTATTTTTCTATTCACAAAACAAACATCGACGCCTCAATTTAGTGAAGGCTTATTATCCAGAGCAATGATATTTAAACATGAGTGTAAATAAGACCTGTGTGGATAATAGTTCTGATAATGATTTAATGCATGTTTGGACGGCTGGCGCGCCTTTGAAGGAAACTTGTCGCCGAAAGAATGCTGTAGTCGCGTGCCCCGATATGTTGCCCACCCTTGCAATTTAATCCGGATTACTTGCATCATAAAAACATATTAAAATTACCTGATTTAATGGATTTCTGACTTACGAGTAAATATTAATGGGAGGCCTTGATTTTGTTTTACTTAAAAAATATAATATACTTACTAATCTAACCTTAATCGGTAATCCTTATTGAGGTATCTTAATATGAATATACGTTATTAATTATTTTTGCGTATATTTATTAAATTTTAGACTTAAATTATTCTTATGAAGGATAAGGTTAAACACCCACAAAACCTACATAGAAAAAAATATTATCGTTATTATTGTGTCTTTTTTTTAAAATACATAGATATTATTATGTACGTAATTTCCAAAAATAACTAGGTATGCAAGTTAAACAAACTAAGAAAATTGTTCAATGCGTATTTATAGACTACTAGCTTTCCACCCGCGGCTTCGCCCGCGCAGTCAAAGGAAAACCCGCATAGTTCCCGTTCCCGTGGGATTTCCGGGATTGCGTCATTTTCCCGGGATAAAAAGTAGCCATGTCCATTCTCGTCGGTAGGAATCCGACATAATCCACGGCTCCTTCCCCGGGGGCAGTGGGTATCTTTGGAAGATTTCCCCACTATAAAAAAAAAAAAAAAAAAAGGTATCAAAATATATCCATACCTACCAAATTTCATGAAAATTGGTTCAGTGGCTTAGGCGTGATTGAGTAACAGACAGACAGACAGAGTTACTTTCGCATTTATAATATTAGTATGGATGAATAATGAAACAAAATAAAGAAAAAAATTCGTAAATATAATTTTTTACTCCTATCAAAATAGTTTAGTTAAATAATTAATATGTATACTTTGCTCAGTAAACGGAGTAGGAACGGAATAATACATCAGAATGCAGGTATGACAAAAAAATTCTTTAAATTTTTGAAATAATACGATAGAATATTTATGGCTAATATAAAAATACAAATATAATTATTATTATAGGTATTTGACGTGACAACGTCTTTATAATTCGATGGAGCCGGCTGCACGTACGAAAAAACATGGCTCAGTTATATTAATTAAATTATTCCTTATAGTTATATTTTTTTATTTTATCTACAAACGTGGATTGTATTAGGTGAAGATATATAATATTATAAACACTATACGTATTAAAAAATAATCCTTCTAAATAAATTATCTTATTTTGCCTTGCATAAATTTGCTACGAGTAAATATGTTCTACGATATGTGCCGCGTTTTCGTTATCGTTGT
The DNA here is from genome assembly GCF_905220415.1 of Colias croceus. Taxonomy (NCBI): domain Eukaryota; kingdom Metazoa; phylum Arthropoda; class Insecta; order Lepidoptera; family Pieridae; genus Colias; species Colias croceus. The sequence goes on along the minus strand of NC_059541.1, from coordinate 4,650,569 downwards.
AATTGCTAAAAAGTTAACATTAAGTATATTAAAAGTCATCAAATAAATGTTAAAAAAGTCTTAATAATTTTCTGTAGGTACAAACGAAATGCTTAATTCACATTGTACGTCATACACAGATATAAAACGGAATCCACTATCAGAAAGGGAATAAATAATACACAAATTTGTACCCATTAGTCTTGATCCGTCCTCTTAAATACATTATTATGGCCATCTTTAGTGCATATATGGAAATACAACATAAGACACAATAAAGTACCTACCTGCAACCCACATCAAGAACCGTGAAGTTCATCTTATCCCTGATATTGATCTGAGGATAAATTTATAGTGAGTAGCATTTAACAGTCGCTATATATGGTTTATTTATTAATGAGGAGTACGTTTACACATCACCCATTCCTGAATATTTTTAACTCCCACTGTTTCATGTCCTAAAAGAGCATATTTAACTAACTGACCGAGGTATAATGAGCTACTCCATTAAAACACAAAGAATTTTAATGCCCAATGATAGTTTAAAATTGACGTATATAGAATGTGATGACATGGGTTACAATCGTAAAAATCCCTAGTAGTCATTTAAAGATGCTAATGTCAAGACGACCTTCACACGACAAAAATTGGCAGCCAAAGTTCGAGTAACTATGGTAAAACATTTCTCATTAAATAATAAATACCAGTGTTTAACACCATTTTCTCAGTTTCATCACCATAATGTTATGTGTTGCAATGCAATGATAATAATATCGAAGGGTCTTCTTTTTGCAGGACTGAGAAATCTACGTCATCGTTTTGTTGATACTTCTCTACTTTATAGAGCACTCAAATGATAATATTGGAACAATGAGTTTTTAAGCACCAAGTTAAGCACAAAGACACGAATCCTACTGACATTTCTCATGCTAATCTAAGGCAGATATAAAAGGGAAAGTTTGTGAAGATTGATGGATGGTTATATGATGGGAGATATTTTATTGCCCGAATTAGTAGGTACATAATATTATTATCTAGACTTACCCAATACCTAATACCTATACATAGATGATAATTATAATACTATACTACCCATATTAGACAAAACTGCGGTCTAAAATTTTAACAATATGATAAAAAATATTTTGTATCTACGTATTATAGAATATATAAAAAAGATTTTGCATCATCCTCATTGTGAAAAAGATAATGAGTATAATTAATAAGTTTCATTATTTTTTGTTTTAATTTGCACTTTAGATTTATGATTTCTGATTATAATTACATCAAATAAAATCATTTTAACATTGTAATATTATCAGCTCAATGATAATGTTATGTTGTAAGGCTCCTCAAGTTATTATTATAAAAATAATTTATTTTATTAGAGTTTAATAAAAAACTAAACATAAAGTTCAGTTCATATTAATAAAACATCTTATTTTAAAGATTTTAATGTTAATATAACGTTAAAACCACAGACTAGAAACTTTACCCACAACTAATGTTACTGACTGATGATTCCATCATAAGTTAATTTTTCATATAAAAAACAAACAAAAGAATAAGGAAAACACCGAAAGGAAACACCCGATCTTACGAATAACAAGTTTTGCAAACAAAAACCGTATTAATCAAGGAAAAATCGCAATTAGTGGTTAATAATGTGATTTCTCGACTTTTTCCCGTACCGCGAAGAGTTCGGCTTAGAGGGTTGGCCACGTGCCCGCCGTGGACAGCAGATGTCCCGTGACACCTGCCCCTGCCACCTCACCCATCACCTTCTAATACCCAATAATGCCAATATAACTGTCCCTTTCGTGATGTGCTTATTTTTATATAATTTATACAAAGTGATGGTAACTAGAATGGACCTTGCGGCGGTTATAATGACCATGCCTACGTCAGTTCTATTAATTGCGCAAGTACATTCTACCTGTTCTAGCTTAAAGTTAGCCTTCGTGAGGGCAGGTTAGGCTCAACAATGAATGTATAACGTTTAGGAATTAAGTTTGTTTTATTTCTATAAATTATAATGAAACATGTAGGTATTCATATGGGAAACATTGGCAGTATCTCTTTGTATTACTATCTGTGTAGCGCGGATTCACCCACGGACAAACCCGCGGCAAAATAAGGTATTTTTAGCTTCTATGTTATTCTGTTATAAATACTTTTTTAGTGTAAAGTTTAATTCAAATCAGCCCAGTAGTTTTTCCGTGAAGAAGTAACAATGTTTGTTGATAGAGTAAATAACATCCATCCTCACAATCTTTCGCATTTATATTATATAAATTTGGATTATTTTTTTTATCTTCAACACATACACGTCATGTCAGTGGACGTCCCACGGCTGAAACAAGCAAGCAAGCAAACACATACACAAAATGTCAAAAATTCTGGTACAAAATTGTTGCTAGATCTAATATTACATGTCTTTAGTCTTTACGACTCTATCAAGAAGTCGTCTGAATCGAGTATTATTATTTGGAATTTTTGGACCGGAAAACAACAAATACCTTAGCTTCTAAACATAATCCAAAGACGTCTCTGGTTGCAGCTTTATTAAATGAAAACAAAACCTTAATTATTATTTATCCACGGACATAATTGAAATTCCTTAAAGCCTTTTAATCGATTAATTGGCTAATTTAAGTAATTAGGTACCTACTCGAGGTACACAGTTTTAAAGTGATAAGTTAACTTCGTCTTGACATTTGGCAATTCGAGTGCTTTCATAAACGTAATTCCTGTCTGCGTTTAGGCGTAATCATTGTTTAATTAGAAATACTCGGTAGATTCCGCGGAGGCGAATACCAAGTGATCGACTGAGCGGCGGATCCACGCAGGTGCAACTTTATTCCATTAAAATTTAATACAGTTGTCGCGTGTGCCGTCTTTTTACCTTAAGACGCTCCATTATAATTAAAGAATATTATTTTGTCGTAAAATTGTGGCATCGCGCGAGGCAGCGCGACATCCACACGTTTACTGCTCATCGAAACCAACGGGACTTTCCAATGTTATGATTATTTCTTTATCCACCCTCGACATGGACTTACGATTAAAATGGACAGCGAGGAATGTCCCTTAGTATATTGCCCGTTTAATCGGCGCGGCGCCAGTGATTACTTACGATATTAAAAGTTTTATTCACTCCAGTTCAATTAGTTCTCTCGATCATATCAGGTTATGAATAATTAAACAAATATTTCGCATTTAAAGGGTACCTACGTATAAAATACTTATAATAGCTAAACTCGTTTTGTTTTCATTTGGTATTTGTTGTTGAATAAGACAGATACGTGTATATTTAAAGTTTCAGTCTATAAGTGTCATATTTTTATTATAGGATTGCATTTTCCCGCGGTGCGCAGGCGCCCCGGGCTCACCCCGCCTTCCATTGTGCCCTACAATGCCTCGTACTTCACACTAACGAGCGCTCCAAGCGAAGCAGACACATTTGTAAAAACTACAATAAGCCTTCCATTTCGGCATATTGTTTTGACATATAATAAATATTTGCGAGATTACACCGCGCCGAGATTGCGGGGCTGATTTCAAAATCGATCGCTCGTTTCTCCTTTGTTGTGGCTATTGTTTTGCGGTGCACGGTCTACCAATGTTTCCGACTGTATTACACACAGTTGCGTATCGCCGCCCTCAATAGCAGGTGAATGGGCTATATCAGCGAGATTTAATTTTATACTCGTTCTGTCGTCTTTGTGAATCTGCAGTCCAAGAATGTTAAATAAAATTAAATGATCCTGGGGTTTGGTCGCTAAAATTAGACACTGTCAGGTATAATGAGATCGATGAAAGTTAAGTGCGAAAGCAAAAAGAATAAAGCATTGTTAAATACAGTGCATATGAAATCAGTGTCGGAATTGTTTGCCGGCAGCGCGCTTTGGTGCTACAACACACGTTTCGCAAATTGTAGGTTGCGCCCCCAGTTAGCACCTCGTAGGTGTCAGGATTGCCATAATTTGCGTCTGACCGCTGGCCCGCAGCGGCTGTCGTCACGTGTTACTCACTAAATACATTTATTAAAAGAAATACATTCATAAATCGTAATAAAAAGAACGACAGGATATACTCAAAAACCGACTGCGGATCGCGTTTAATATTTTTTAAATAATGAGCAACTATTAAGATCATCATCGCGAGTACTAAATTCTAAGCTGTTCAGATACAGTACTTATTATTATTATATGTAAAATTATAGCTCGAGAAAGTAACATACCTACTCGCACCTTAGTCCTTACCTCATTAGAAGTTGAAATTGTTACTGTAAGTTGAAATAATAGTAATTTTACTTAATTTATAAATAACGACATATCATTTCTATATTATCTCTTGAAAGTTTTCTTAGAAACATAGCTTATTAAAAAATATGATTAACAATTATTAATTAAGGACATTTACTATTACACTTTATATAAAAGAAGGATTTTTATATAAATAACTTGCAGGATGGATAAGAGACGTACTATATTATATTATGCAGCCATCAAGAAATTCATTGAAGATATTTCTATTTGTGAGCGTCGAGATTAAATCTCATTTAAACTGGAAACGTGCCTTGGGAACCAATGTCCGCAGTTACTCAGATTAAAGTCAATTTGGACGTGTCTACAATTGGGTAGAGACCTTAATACTCATTTATATTTAAAGTAGGGTTTTTAAAAGTCTGGAAACCGTTTGTGAATAGCGCCTTTTTTGGCCTACGTCAAAAACAAATAAATGACAACAGTGGAACCCGCTCCTTTTTTAGTACAATGTGAAACTTTGTTTTGAATAAGCTGAAGGTAAGAATAGAGTAAAGAAGTTACGTCAATAAATTAAGTACTTGAATGTTGTCACTCTTTTGTTTTCTTGACCAATTCAATTGTAGGAATTATATTATAAATAATCTTATAATTAGTTTTTCAAAGTCAGTACCTTTCAGGAGTTCTGGAGCGGCGAAGTTTGACGTACCATACTATAATCACACGTTTATTTTATATACTAGGTACATCTTTTTTAATCAACATTTTACTCTATTATTGAAAAAACTATCGATATTAGTCGATGAAATCTTCATTATTAGTACATCAAGTATAACATAATTAAGAACGTAATCTGCCATAAATACATGTCACATAGAGTCAATTTTTTCCTGGGCATACTGGATTTCTATTAGAGCTTTTATAGTATGGTTAATATGCAGATAAATTGAGAAATTAAACTTTACACCAACGTGTAATTTCACATTCACTACGATTTGATTAACCACATCGTCAGCACTGTTCATTTTTAATGTAAGAACAGAATTATGGTATTTTTGTCCTGTATGTAACTCTGTTATCATTTGAAATCAAGTAGAATTATGATTTATGTACAAATCATACACTTTTACACAAAAGAAATACCCTTTACTTGTTATGAATATCTGAAGCTTAACTTTGAAATAATTCAATTGTATTCTGAAGTTGAAATCGAAAGTATTTTGCTAACGATCATCACAGAGTACATAAAAATATGCTCCCAGTGAATGGATTCCTTGTGAGGTGCCTCTTCACACATTAATAAGCTATATTGACTTTGAAATTTCTCTAAGCTCCGACAATAAATTCTAAAAACATCAATATTGTATGACGGGATTAAAATGCCCATGTTCGGAGGACCATTAGGACTGTCTAATGTCATTGTGTTTTTCTTTCAACTTGGAGATCGATTCTAAAGCCGCTAAATTGACATCAAATCTTCAATGGGGAGGAATAAATAAAAAAATTATTCGTAACCTTAAAACATTTCGAGAAAACTGGTAATGTAAACTGGAACAATGCTTTTGTGATGGAATGAAAAAATAAAAGACACAGCAAAGTGACACGATGTCAAAAGTGCTGTCATCTGATTTTGTAAGAATGATTTGACAAGGATTTGACTTAAAGAATAAAATGTAATTCGACAAGTTTAATGGGACTATGATTTATAATTAATGCAATTTGTTATAATATGCTTAAAGATGCTTGTCAGAATTCAAATCATTAATCATTACATAAGTATGCATTTTCAATAGTCATTTGTAAATTTGACGTAGTTTATAGTTCTTCAGACGCTATTCCTCATGCTCAAAGTCGATTCAATTTCAGCGATCGCTTTCATATATCATTTTACATATCGTATCGTTGTCAAAATGTCCAGTATAAGGGACATGCCTATAGGTATGCTCGGTCATCCTTCATATTGCGTCCCATTCAAGGGCCAGAGTTCTGTCCAACGACACCATGTTTAGATTTATGTATTGCATCGTTGCTTCTGTGAATTTATGCATTAGTTCCCACTGTTCCACTTCTATTCCTTTCATCTTTCAACATTCTTTCTTCTAGTCTCTATTTAGCATCACTAGGCTAAATTATCTTTAGTTATTAATTGGAATTGATTATTTGGCTGTAAGTTTTCTTTTATATTTTAAAATATATATTTTCGAATACAGTTTAGGTGGTAAATTCCTCCATCAATGTTAAAAGCTCTTATTTACATAGTACATATATTTAATTAAAAATTATTCTGGTAAGCATTGTGGGAAAGTGTACAATGGCCGATAAACGAAACTATTAGATAAAGATTTCTATTACTTTAACTTGTAATTATTCAGTGTGCATTCGATATACAGGTGGTGCGCATTAATAGTTAAACGTTTTAAGCTTATATCAAAATGTATGTTATCAGAACTAATTGAAATTAAAAGTTGATTAAAAAACGGTGAGGCCATAAAATTTACTCGTATTTGATATCGCACTTTAATCGTTTTGAAGCGTTTAGTGGTTTTAATAGTTCGTTCGCTTTATAAAGCTAATGGGTAGCCACAGACGTCATTGCTCCCTTTATCACTAAATGAAATACGACGCCCGAAGAATTTTATTAAGTCATAATTTTCGGCGGAACGAAATTCAACCTCGATTTTTTATGTATGCTCAGCCCTACCGTTTCGTATAAATTTGTGATTTCCATAGATTAATTTTTTTTTTGTAAGACGTTCAATGTGCATTTGACATTTTATTGGAAAGCAAAACCACCTCGGAGAACATATTAATATTCAATACTTGTAGGCTATACATTACCGTTTCGATTGCGAGTTATATGAACAAATAACGATTATAAATTGTTGGCAAGTTTGGTGATTCAACAATCGAGTCGTAAATAGTGATGAGGGACTAAGTTGAAGAATCAACCGCACCGCCTGCCCGCTGATAAATGCGGTTCCTTATAGACAAATAGCTCTTCGCTCCCTAACAAATTGCTAAGAATCTCCGCGCACTCCCCGAGGATGTCAGCGAACCATTTCTACTATAAGGTCGTATGTAAACAACCAGTTATACGTAATGAATATTAATAGGGGATGTACCCAAATATGTCGCGTAAAAAATGACTAGTTCTTATTATCTTATGTATCAGTTTTCTTAACATTCATTTTAATTAAACTTGAGTTTAATAAGTGCTTTTTATGCATAAAATGACAACAAATATACCGGACCAAGGTGGTGGTCTGGCAAAAGAGCAAAGCCAGTTGTTTATTTTTATTTTTGCAGTATAATTGTTACTCGTGCAAATCAACTAAGGAGTGTGAATGGCGTGCTATTTATTTTGCAACCAAATTAAAGGAATAAAAACGGTGTGAAATAAGTGCAATATGCCGAAGAGTGACGTTATGGGCCGGCGGCGTGACATTCACTTGAAGGTTTATTTAATCAAGGAGCGATACCTTAGCCCAAAACCCTGAGGCTTCTGAGCGTAATCCATTCCTGCCGTCTCAATCTTGGTTGCCGCCAAACAATTGCGAATTGTCCTCAGGTTATGGTAAATTAAATGGAATTTCTTCACGTTGTTATTATTTGTTCGCGCAGTACATGTTTTATACAGTTAAATAACAAACTAAGCGCAATCTAAGGTACAGCTAGTAACTGAAAATCATGTTTCATAACTACTCTCATTTGGTCTGACTACACATATAATACCTATGTTATTTTGTGACAGAGGCTACTAGTTGTAGTATTATAACGAGAAAAATCACGCTGGGAGCCACCTCTCATATATCTATTGAACTGGGCTATGCACCCCATTCAATTTGATGTCCAGGGATGCGGCCCAAAAAGACTTTTCATTTGATACTAAAAATCGGCCCACCGGCTGCTTTATACCTATTTGGTTTAAAATTGGCAATCAAATTCAATCATCCCATTAAAAAAATGTATTTAAAATTTTTCAGAAGAATATAATTTATGATTAAAATGAGGAAGAGTGTTATTGAAAATTTGCAAAAGGTGATTGTTTGGCAAAATCAGTGTTCCTTTATCCTTGAGTTTGCTGATATTTAGCTCAAAGGGTAGTATAAAATTTGTATAACAAATGAGGGGCGTGTCGGGAATCCGTCACAGTGGCGGGGAAGGACGCCGCGTGGGGCGCAATATGGGTGGCCCCCGTTTGAATATACTCTCATATACTCTAACTGATACCAACTCCCTGAAACTTCATATCAGTTAATTCTTATGTCATTTTCAACTAATTTTATTACAGCATTGCTAGATCATTATGTCGTGCCGTTAAGATTATGATTTTATAGTTTCCGTCAACTGCTTTTTTGCACTAATAGAATAACATTGTTAGTGCTTTCATAACTAGAAAATATAAATATCGTTAATATGAAGATTTTTAGAAGGCCTTAATATAACATGCATAGCATATGGTTAAATTACCCTTGAGTCGAATAAAATTTTGATCATTGATTTTAACTTTCCCGAGATTGAAAACATAATCGACGAAATTAATATTGAACAAACGTTATTGTTGTCGGTTGTTTGGAGCGTCTGGTTGTTAATAACACGCATTTTTAACCACCTCAAACTAAGTATTGAGCTGAGAAAGCAGCCACCTTAGCCGACGAAACGTAGAATTAAGCTATTATTTATCCTGCCAGCTCACTTGGTTTGGCAAACAAACATTATGTAGTGCGATTAAAACGTATTGATACTTTCAAATATTTAGTTCGCTCTACATTTTTTTAGAAATGTTTCGTAGAAGTGTCTTTTTTTTCACTATTATTCCTTTTTATTGTTAACTCTGAATCAATATAAAAACCATTGTAACATTTTAATCATGTATACGTATTTAATGAATAAGTAAAAAAATGATTTATATAATTAAGCTCTCATAATTGTAGTTGGCACGGTTTTAATTGTAATTTATCTTAATCACTATAAATTTCTATGTATATCTGTGTATCAACAGCACTCTATCCATCTATATCTTTAAGAATCAACAAACCCCTGATCCAGATATGCAAATAACTGTTTGTTTTATAAGAGTACTAATTTAGCATCTGATATCTGAGAGATGATCCGAACTGAAATGGATACATCATTTACTATCCAAATAGCCTCAGGGGATAAACGTAAATAAAATTGGCGAGACTTCGTTATGTTTATTCTTAATAGCATATTTTATTACTAGTTATGAGAAGCTACACGAATGTTCTAAGTAAATAAAGGTAAATCTAACTTTTGCATTTTAATCGTTAATATGATAAAGCTCGCTTTTAAAGCTTACAGCATTGAGATTATTACACGAAGATTACGAACATAAAAGTTTTTATTGAATATCTTATCAATACCCAAAGAAATGTTTTAATTAGGAATCGAATATGTATTTCATTTTCGATAACTAATTGACGCTCCACCGATGGGTAATTATAAAAATCAACGCATGAGTGCACAGGTATACCGAAAATTTGTCTCTCTCCTGATATCTTATTAAATTCGCATTTAAAATCATGTCATGAAAAGAATTTTACAATGCAGGAAACATTCCAAACGATATGTTTCATTAACCGTTTAATTAAAATGCCTATATATTACCTGATCGACATTTTAAAGTTTTCGTCAATGGATGCTATTTAGCAAAAACTAACTTTGGCTCGAGCCATTGTTCGATTGTTCACTGTTTGTTACGATGCAGTGCCATTTCTTCGAAAGTTCGAATATAAAATACTTTTGTAGTTCAAGACCAAAATATCAATTATTTTACTGTATCATAATGTAAATAACATAGATTTGAGATGTTGTGATTTTTTTAACACACAGTCAATACTGAGTAAGTGAGAAATGGTTTTAAAATGAAATAATGAAGCAACCTTTTTGTACGAATACATTTTCAATAAATTAATTCGTTAATCAAAAGTAAATTATTAATCCTTGCTATTTCAAGTATTCTTCATCATTATGTTTGTTGAAGTGGCTAATTAATGACATCCCATTATTCTTCCTCAATTTTGAGTTATGAAAAAACTACACGTGCAAAATTTATGCATGTGGGTTGAAGTCTTATTCAGTTGTCGTAATTACTTACAGGGTTTTTTAATTTATTTGTTTCTTTAAAATCAACATAAGGAGCGTTGTGGATATAGCGTGAAGGTGTTAATTACAGCATTGTTAACTGGCATGAAAACAACTGATTTGATTGCAGTTTAACACTTCAAGTAATTTTGGTTATTTATGGCATTGGTTGGCAGAGGATGTGGGAAAATGTGTTTCCTGTAAAAATGTGTAGTTAACTCTTGTGTTTTGAAACTCCGAGCTAAGTGTGGGATGTTTTAAGTAGATCACTCATGTGACTTCTGTATGTGCATTAGTTAGTCAGTAGCGTGTGCTCTATGTACATTGTACAGTAGATACTAATCGTAGCAATATAATAAATGATTTTTTTTTAAACAAAGTTAAAATTAAATGACTATGTATTGTGTTGCTTACTTGTAAAGCGAAAATATATTAATTATCTTAATAGCATATCCTAATTCTTATTTACTTCGAGATGGAGCTGCACTTTGGAATTTTCCTTTTAATTTTCCCTTCCCTTCATGTTCTCGGACATAATATTTATATTTATGATAAACAACGGGGTAAAGAAATTAACATAATAATATGTTTGGTATTTATTTGAACTCTGAATCGGCTCAGGTTCTATTCCAAAAAATAACGCCTTAATCTGGTAAAAGTCATAAATTGTCACGGTGAATATTTAAACGACTCTCCTACCGTTACAGTAGATTTTGAAAGTTATTCTTAATTATCATTTTTCATTACAACCACTGTAGTTATTTCTGTTAACGACATTTATAAATTGCCGGGCCACCCTGCAGGTAGCTCAATTTTATTTGGTGCCCATAAAATTTGAATGAATAACACATTGCGGTCAATACATTTGTAGATATTACATATTAATGGGCATATGAATACTTTGAAATATCTTGATATTATTAAAAAATTTAGTTCACTTTAATACATTCAATTTGGGGAACCCACCACCGAGATATTTAATAAACGCCATTGTATTGTCGGTTTTATGTGTTAAATTTAATTTGGAGTTCTAAATATGGATCTTTTACATTCTACTTTATGTTGAGGTAATTTTGTTACAAAGTATTTCTTCGACTCTTTTATATTTATTTTAATTATGTATAATTTTGATTTTATAGTATGTAGTAGTATGTATTAAACTGTAAGGCCCTTTATAACACATATATAAAAAGGATAGAAATTTGAAAAACGGTACCCTAAAAATTTATAGTCAGCGTCTTCGACTGTATTTGTAGCTTTAATTAGAAGTAAACAAATTACAAGTTAATAGATGGTAATATATTCTAATACATAACATATGATAATTTAATATTCTTAAATTAAATACTCTTTAAGTGTGTTGCATTTATCAAATAATAATTAAGTCATAATTATCTACCGAGTTCCTTCGAATTTCATAGCTATCGAGTGTTGCTTTAATTTTATGGGTATTTTTAATTGGACTTAAATTCGCTTCGCGCCGTAGGGAGCGGATCGGATCGGGAAAATCGATACGCTAAAACACAAATTCAACACTTCGGTATTTTCAATTTAATTTATTATCTAATCACTGTATATCATTAATCGCTTTTCGGATTCCGAGAATATTCAACTTTCTAATGCCAGTTGGGCGCGTGTTTAGGCTAAAAAAATGCGTATTAATATTGGATTTGTAAGGGACATTACTATATTTACAATAGACCTTGGCGAGTAAAAAGCTAACATGTCAATAGAGGGTATAATGTTGCACAACAAAGCGTCGTTCTGAGGGCACTGTCATGCGTATAATCATATTAAATAGATGCCCCCGTGGAGGATTGATAGGTGGCACGCCGCGACTTACGCATTGTGCACTTTTAAAGAGACCTTAATATAAAAGGTGCATTAACACTCAAATAAAAAAATCGTAATATGCTAAAGCAAATATTTAAAATAATATTTGCGTGTTTATTTTATTTATAAGGCATTACTCAGCAACTAAGTTTGCGACACTTATTAAAGGATAGGCAACATCCGTTGTCAAAGTACATCCGGAAAGGTGGTAGCAGATAAAAGCGCAGCCATAATTCGTCATATTATTCATAAATAAAAATCAGTGCAAGATCGGCAGATGCGAAAGGATTGCACACATGCCGGCAAGGTGCGTAAATCTTCTACACTCGACGGCTTGTGCCAAATATGTACTCTACAAACAATAACAGATTTACTGATATATCTAGCCATAGAACTTTCTTTGCTAACGATGGTAAAGATTACTATCACCTGTTTATTGGCATTGTAGTGTAACATTTGTCTCTCTCTCAAATAAAAGTATGCAAACATAATAATCCTAGAGACTCGCATAGCTATGTCGTATTAAATATTTCTATGAATATTCACATTAACTCCTTAGATTCTCAACCCGGCGCTAGCGATTCGATTCACTCGAAGCAATAATCCTTTGCGCGGTGTCTTTTAAAACATGTTACAGTTCCAGTTTAGTAATTAAGCTTACAACTTTATCGATCAAAGACATATCCAGTACTCGAAGGACCACCAAGTCGATTATTTGCATGGATTGTATGCTCCGTGTATAAATATTAGCTACACATCGATCCAGTAATGGAACTGTCAGGCGATCGCTTCTCGTCTATAATCCACTGAATGAGTTTATTACGAGTGCACTGCCCACTTATATGCAGATTCGATCAGCATTAAGATCTCATATGCGCCGAGTCCCACTAAATTTCTCTGCAAAATTGTAGTGTCAATTACATTATAGTTTTGCCGTAAAATTGCTGGTATTATGCTGTCTAGGTATATGGAATTAATACGATTTCATTATGATTAACGTTTTAAGGTCAAGTTTGGTATTAATATAAATTTAATACATCCAATAAAAACATTTAAATGAGCAGGTGGATCGATAATAATTTAGAATTAATGTACTATTTCAATGTTTGAAAACCTAGCCAATTAAAATTCTGTCGACGTTCATGAGCATTTCTTAAATGTGCTTGAATATCGATGTTACAAAGGTTGTAATTATCAGTTTTGGTTCTGGTTGCTCCTTTATATCGCTATTGTGTACTGTAGATGTCTCTATTTGCGATTCTCTAAGGTGTGGGCTGGCTAAATGTTATTTGACGATAGTATTGTGAGCTATCCCGTCGCGCCATTGTACGCCTTTTTGTCCTGCATCTATCACTCCCACAATTTCATTATATTTTGCGAAATCACTTGCAGGAAGAAGCTGAAATGATGGATGGGATGAATTCATTCTTTTATAAATGGAACATGTGAGAAGTTATACGACTCAAGGGAGACATTAAATTTCATAGTTTTATGATAGAAAATTCTAAGTTGAACCCTAAAATATCGATTTAATGATGGCGAAAGCGAACTCTTACAAAATGACAGTTATGGTGTGGCAGGTGTTCTTATGGGTGTTTTAATTTGCTCTGACTAAATTTCGTCTCTGATATAATTAAGTGAATGAAAACATGTTAATTAGTGTTGTCGTATTTAATATATTTTTCGTTCGTGATATTGCTTTTCCCAAAATTGGCTCTTACATAATATTTTGATTATGTACGCAATATATTGCCTTTAATATAGCTGTTATTAAAATAAGAAACTTTATTAGTTCTAGTATTTGTAATCTTCCATGTAACTATAAAATACAAATTATTAAATGACTATACCTATCTCATACAATATTTCCGTTATAAAAATAAATGTAAAAACAACATAGCAGTAAGTTTTACGTACCTACAGATAGAGCGCAATTAAAACACTATTAAAGGTAGTGTTTTTCAATCTCAAGTCAGGTAGACCAGAGAGAATCAATGGGACAAAATTAAATATGAATTGCTTCTTAAAGGCGACACGAAGTCTATTAAAATCAAGTTTAGCGCCTCCGTCAATGGGATGATTGAAGGCTTCTAAACAATTCATTCTTCTCTCTGTCTCAATGGCCTGGCCCACATTCCTTGTGTAATCTTTTTAAGTACAATACAAGGAACAATAGTGGGCCCTTACCATTGAAGACCGTGTAAAATACTGGCTCTTAGTTCCAAATTAATGTAACCTTTTTCAGAAATACACTGAAGGCTCTGCCGCACAGCGAGAATCCAACCGTCAAGAGTATTTAAAAATATATTAGTAAAGCTTTAAAATATAACCCTTATATCCTAGAACATAAAGTTTAACTTAAAACGAGCTGAATGTTATTTTTAAATATTAGCATTGGATATTGTTGTACAATAAAACATACTTTGTTTCATTCCACTTGACCGTAATAAATTAGACATGCACTATTATGCAAGTTGTTAAAGTTCAATGTACACTACACTTGTTTTTCAAGTTTCTAAAATAAAACTTTTGTAAAATTGCACTATAAACATGGGAAAAAGAAAATAATCTCACTTTATCGAAGGCAATGTGTAGATAGACCGTAATATTACATATAAAATTAATTGAAGTTACTAAATATTTTTATTTATCTCCATCTCATAAGATTATGTCCGATGTCTTAATATATTAAAAAAATACAATAAAATATTGTGTATCTAAAATTAGTCCAAAATTGCATCATTAAGAACTAGATGGCGCTACGGGGAGTGTGTACCTCTTAATTTAAATATTATGTCGTGGTTGTGTAGAGGTAGAGGTACAGGGCCGGATCTACCCATGGGCTTTATGGGCTGCAGCCCAGGGCCCCGAGGTTAAAAGGGCCCCCATACCCCGATATAAACAATAGGCGACAATTTGAAAAAAAAATCTGTAGTCGGTTTTCGAAAAAAATTGATGAAAATCAAGCTGGCGCTGCAAGCGCTGTGTTTATGTGGGGAGATGGCGGCCGCTGGCGAAAATTTTATTATTCGCAATTAACAACTTCATAATTCGTTTAATTAAAATATGAAGAAAGTCATAGCAAAGAATTTACGACGAAGAGGTCCGAATACTATGGAAACTGCGGATATCTTATATTAAAAAAAAAATGCCTCTAAATTCCTATAATTATATTTAAATATCCCAGTATATTATTGTAATTGTTTCTTTTACTCGCTGGCCGCTGCTGCGGCACGCTCGCTTTGCTCGTTCGTCTTGTGAGTTGTTTTAACAAAGTCTAACCTAACTACATATTTCCTATTACAAAAACGATTCGCTTCTGGCACTCGCCGGCTGCTGCCGCGACACTAACTTGGAAGACAATAAACCAGTTTTTAAAATATTCTGAATACTTAATATTATTAAATATTCTTTTAATATTTTATGGACTCTCTATATTTTATACGATCTGGCCAAATGTGGATGACAAAATCGTGAAACGTTGACGATTCAACAATTTGGTCAAACTATGTTGGCCACATTATGAATTTTTTTTAAATCACTAGCTGTGAAGCAGAACGCTCCTTCTTCAAGATGTCATATGTAGAAAATAAATAAATATAGGACAATAATGGCGAATGATCGGCTAAATAATTTATCACTTCTTTCCATAAATTGTGATCTAACAAAAGACTTGCTATGTGATGACCAAATAAAATAATTGGCTGCACAACAATTCAGAAAGGTTGATTTCTAAATTACTTCTAGTCCTTTTCACGTAGGATGATTCCTGTGACACTTCATCGTGTTCCGAATTACGTATTTCATGTTTTCAATTTTAGTGCATAATATTTTTAATTTATGGCGTCATCATTACCAAAAATATAAAAATGAAACATCTTAAGCTAATAAAACAAAAACAGCATTGTTTAGTTTAAGATAATGAAAAATAAAATAAAATTACACAAAAAAATAATACCTACGCAATTCGTGTACATGAAATGGAACGTTGAAAAATTATAGAGTTGGAAAATTATATAAACGGCGCCTATCTTGTGATCGTTTGTCAATCGCGTCAATCGTCTGTACGAGTGCGTCAGCTTTGTATACAAGTTTCATTTTTATATTGATATTTGACGTGGTATTCTGTTATTGTTACTAATTGTTATTGTTGACTTTTTTTTTGCTGTTGTTTGCTAAGTTTCCCTAGTTAATTGTTGGCGAAATGCCGATATAACTAATTTTGGTCCTTTATTTAAATCGATTTCATTTCCATATAAAATATTATCGATTATCGGAAGAAATTGATACGATTTCAGTAAAGGCAATCTCTACACGTGTCAACAATCAATGTGTCACAGGAATCATCTTAGATGAAAAGGACTATAGCTAAATCCTTGGCTAAATCAAGCAAAATTATTATTTAAATAACATAACTGTCACATTCATAATCTGTCAGATTCTTTTGCTATAAATTATAAATTAAATTAATATATTTATTATAAATTAAACCTTTTATAGCTTTCCACCCCCGGCTTCGCCCGCGCAGTCAAAGAAAAACCCGCACAGTTCCCATTCCCGTGGGATTTCCGGGATAAAACCTATCCTATGTCCCGGGATAAAAAGTAATCTATGTCCTTTCTCGGGTATCAAAATATCTCTATACCAAATTTCATGCAAATTGGTTCAGTTGTTAAGGCGTGATTGAGTAACAGACAGACAGACAGAGTTACTTTCGCATTTATAATATTATTATGGATTATTAACATTATTTTATTATTTTTTTATTATCTCTATATTATGTATAAAAAATTACGTGTCACTTTGTTTGTCCGCGATAGACTCCTGAACTAATGAAACGATTTAAAATAAAATTTGATTATTAACTCAGCCCCCGGAATCATAGACACAATAGAAAATCTATTTAGTGGAGTGCCTGGGGGTCTTCACCTCGGATTAGAGAATGAATTAATATGATCGATGTGGGATATTGTTCACTACTGTTCACTTCATTCGTGTATTCTCATTTCTCACCATAGTTTAAAAAACAATATCCCACATCGATTATATTAATTCATTCACTATAACTCTAATCCGAGGTTAGACGGTTTTGAATGCTCCAGGCACTCCACTCATTGTGTCGTGGTCAGATAGGGCCGCTTGGGGCTCAATGGGTTATGTTAAAATAACAAAATTGCGAAAGTAAGTATGAAACTAATAATATGAACATTTCCAAAAAAAGGCCCCTGGGTGGTTTCAGCCCAGGGCCCCACAAGTTCACGGTCCGGCCCTGTAGAGGTAGGTGTAATATTAAACAAATATAATTGCGATAGATAAAATTTTATATTATGCTTTAGAACTTGAAAACTGCATATATATGGATATAATATAATTACTGTTAAATCTTTATCAGCATAAAATAGTCCACAATTTAATCGACTAAGGATTAAACTTATGTAAGTTATGCATAATTTTTTCAATGTCATTTTGTTGTATTCTCAAGTACTGGTCAATATCATCAATAGGCACGCGTACATTTTCGAATATATTGGTTTGTTTTTTGCTCCTATCCCAGGTAAGTTCCGAAAAAAAGGCATAGGGGTGGGAGTCTATTCATTTTTTTGGGAATTTCGATGCCATATAAAGAGGAGCGGGTGCCTGGAACACGCATTCAACACTTCGTCTCTTACCGCGCTCTACATAAATTTTATCGTTTCAAAATAATCATGCTTCAGAATAAGATCTCCAACATGCCTTACGTTTCTTACAAGACCGACTTGCCCAAATACGTTCCAATTGCACCGACTACTGAAGATTTGGATATGGATACAATTCCGAGAAAATATAGCTACAAAAGTAACCCTTATACAGGCGCACAAGCCGCTTCGATCGCCAGAAGAAACGCTCGCGAAAGGAACCGTGTGAAGCAAGTGAACGATGGATTTCATGCTTTGCGAAAGAGGTTACCAGCCGCCGTCATTAACGCCTTATCCGGTGGAGCCCGCCGGGGAACCGGGAAGAAGCTTAGTAAAGTTGACACCTTACGTATGGTTGTGGAATATATTAGATATTTGGAAAATCTTATCGACGAGAGCGATGCAGAACTGGGTATCACAAAAGCCCCCATGGACACGTCAGTCGCGAGTGACATCGACGAAGGAGTATACGGCGGAAGAAATTCACCGTACGCAGAATCAGTGCCTTCACCAGTGAATTCAGAATGTTCTTCGGGTGTATCATCATCATATTCGATTAGTAACGAATATTATGCGCCACCAGTTACCACATACCCTACTGAGTACACTTCAATGCATGATAATGAATTGTTAGATGCTATTTCTTGGTGGCAAGCGAAGTAAATCGATTCTGTTTGTTTGAGTAGTGATGTCTAGTCATTGTTATGTTTGTGGCAGTAAGTTTTGTAAATAATTTAAATTATTTAGCTTTAAGAATTATTGTGTATAAATAGTTTATGTATTGATGAGGCTGTGAACTTATTTATTATAAAATGTAATCATGACAGGATAACATGCATTCGTCCATTATAAGAAATAATACTGATATAAATAAACGTATTAAACATATTGAATTTTTTCCTTCAATACTACCTACCTAAAAATACTCATTTATCACCTGTTCAATATAAAAACTTAAGATATTTTAATTAAAAGAACAAACACATTCATCAGAGAGATAATGTTATTGATCTTAATAAAACACAATCTTACGTTATCTACATAGCAGGCTTACTTTAAGGCTTTAAATTAACATAGCCAGCGGTTCGATCTGAATGGATATCGAATTTTTGTCTCACATACGGTACGATACCGAATCTTATTTATTTGTATGCAAAAATCTGTAATCACACCTACTGGAGTTGATTTAGCCATCTCGGTCACACCGCGGATGCATTGTTATATAAGATTAATGGTGTCGAACGAGATAAGCGTTGGAAGCTAAATGCATTTACATGTGTGAATAAAGTCTCAGATAAGCGACGAAGTTCGCATCGGGTGAGAACGTCTGATAATGTACTGTTACTTGATTACTACGAAATACGAGCGATTTCAAGTTAAGTTTTAATTGTGAAAGATTATCTGAGAATCTTTAGTGCAGTGTGGTTAATGGGAATTTTATTTTTAAAAATTCCGACTGGTTAATACACTTATAGCACAAATTACGATTGGTATATTTAAGCGTATTTAAATAGCGTTGAGGAAGCACAAATTTGTTTATTGCTTTTTTAATACTATCGGGCTTTAATATATATTCTTGTATGTTCAATTTTAACATAAATAAATTAGTAACAGGGTTTTTTCGCAAAATATCTATCAAAACCTTTATTTTTATAATCTGATTCGGGGAAAAAACAGCGATAAGTAAAAAAAATAATCCTATATACATTTTTAAATCAGCTGCCAATACTAAAATTTCAATCATATATTCGCCGACAAACGTCGCGTCTGTAACAAATCTCTATCTCATCCTTCCTACAGCTAATATTATAAATGCGAAAGTTTGTGAGGATGGATGTGTGTGTATTTGTTACTCTTTCACGGAAATACTACAGAACCGATTATAGTGAAATTTAGCACACATATAGGTTGTTGGAATTGTTTTGAAATATATGATTGGTTTCGGTGTTAGATAGCCCATTTATCGAGGAAGGTTAAAGGATATATATACCCTAGTAATTAAATAAATTTTGTAATTTTTTGGAACATGTTACATTTATTAATTTATATGGACAAGAAAATTTCATTATTTTCTTTTTCGTTAACTATAATAATCAATAACATAACAATATTAAAAGTTTTGATGAAATTGCGAGGATGACTAATCTTAATAAATTAAAAAAGCAATGATCTCGACCTATCATATTATAACAACCTCAGTATTGAAGTAAAGCTTACCTAACCTCAAATCCAAACACTTTTGATTTCTGTAAAATCGTGTTCGTCTATAACGTCCTTAAGATTATTTCTATTAATATTGGATTTATTTCCCACTTCAATGCTTCCTGTTTGTCGGCACAAAAACGTGTAGTTTGTCAAATTCCGGAAACTGTTAAAACGTAGCGAATTTGATTTGCTTTGTGCGCGTAATCTTGTTTCATGGCGCACGTGAGCTTTGTTCCGTTCGTGATATTTGCGAAATGTTAACGATAAAGTTTTATACGTTTATTTCTTTGCTAAACAATTCTTTTAAAGTTTCTCAATGTGGTTAGGTACTGCGTGAGTGTCTCTATCATTTGTAACATGATACTTGTTTTTATTTAAATTGAATTACGTGGTAACTAAAAGTCAAACACTTTATTATTATTTTCACTTTAAACATAAAGTATAGATAGATATAATCAATTTAAAAAAAAATATTTAAACAATATTAAAAACAAAGGAACTTATAATGATAATTAATACCGAGCTACGTGCTAAAATCTAATGAGCTTAAGTTATTACTACAATTCAATTAATTTTCTGGCGCTTACAAGTTAACAACCTTTCTTTTAATCTTAACACTTCTATTGTCTGGCGATTTCTCTTGACTGATCTAATGCTATTGTTCATATAAACTGCGTTAATGCGCTCAATAGGTTTATTCATTTGTTAAATTTTAATTAATATCTTACTTTCACTGTAGAACTACCGCGTCTTTAACAAAGAATAATTGGCTCAAGTGGAGATCAAGACAATGATGGGTCTTAACGATTTTTGTGTTTCTTTGTATTTAAAATCAGACCATCTTTTGTTCTTTAAAATTGTAGATTCCGAACACTTATTGAAACATACCTAGTATTTAAACCATCATGTACATGTAAGAAATAATAACTTTTATTTATACAATGGGTTATCAAGTATCAATATGTTATAGACGATGTAGAAGAAATGAATACCGAAGTAACGTCTTAGTTCATTAAAGTATGATTAAAATTGCAATGTCGCCGTTGTTCGGAATAAAACGATACATGGGAACGGGGTTGTATGCAAATAGTTTATAGCCTCTCTCAATTTTGTCGTAAGATTTACAGAGTTCGCTTTATTGGAACATTGTTATTGATGTTTTTTTTTCTTAAAACGATATTCATTACTTTATTATCAGAGAAGTAATGAAATGCTTAATTACTACACGCTTTCAGTATTTATTTGAGTATATTCTTAGCTGTACGTGAAGGTCAAATACACAGCCGTTCCCGTAAATATTGCACAGTATCGCAGTATGGGACTTATACTTACGTTGTAATTATATTTTAGTAATTTGTGCTTATACTACGAGTAAATTAATAGAGTAAATGAGTTTAAATTTATATTTTACTTCTATATTTATAGCCATTGTAAATGTTTGTAAAATAGGTCAAAAGTAGTTATGTATTTAATATCGCACTGCATTGATTGGTCAAATTGGTAAATGGTTCTAAAATTCCATCTTTACTTTGATGATTGACATAATTTTTACGTTTTAATAATTTATTATCTAGATGTACTTAGCTGTACAAACAATTGACGCAACAATGTCTTACAGCGGACCCGTGGAAACATAAATAATTGTCGGATATCGGCTTCCTTCGCCGGGAGCCTCGTAGATGTGGGTGAGGTCACGAGGGTTGCTTACTGCTGTACAATTGTACTTACGAAACTGATTTTAATTGAATATAAATAAGTACATTGCTTTAATTGTATCTGTGTGTTATACAAAGTATGCATACACGGATGCATATTTACGATTCGTTTTTAAGTAAACTAATGCTTATATACAAGTTTTTTGTGTCAGTAATATATCAATCGTATTTTAACGGTAGCGCAATCTTATATAGATGTTAAATTTCATCTGGTTTAAGCCTTTGAGTTTCTTAAGTCTCATTATGACATTAGAAAGTAGGTTGTTATTTCTTATGTTTATGATAACCTCATTAGTAACAAATTCTATTAAAACGCGTCTAATTTAGTTATGTAATGGAATAGATTATGATGACAACGTGAAAATCTTGTATATATTAATAGTATTGATGGTGGGAAATTCGATAACTTTTGAGGTGTGTTCTCGAAATGATTATCGTGTGAAAATATATATGTAACAAATAAAATACGTTCGTTGGCTTGTGGAATTTGTTATAAATATTTACACTTATATTTGATAACGTTCTTAATATTGAATTTCATATCCCATAGATCTCCTTAAAATAAGAGCAAAATGTAGGTAGGTACCTGTGCAGTGGCGCATTCTGCAGTAAAGGAGCAATTTTCTGAACAATAATATTTCCGCATCTGCAGAATGAAGCAATCGCAAGAGCCAATTACCCGTTTTGATTAACAGCTACAACGTACAGTACAGATGGGTTCACTTGACCGCGAATTCGTAAAGTATCGCCTTACGATAGCCCACCACATGAATGGTACATGATATTCGATATTCATTCGGAAGCAAGCTAGTTATGAAAATTAAAATCCATGAAATGCGCAATTCTCAAACCTTCCAAAAAAACGTTAGCTCGCACGAAATCGGAAGGTACTTTTTGATGTGCAATTTGAGAATGATTTCCGCACGAACTACGTCAAATAGTTAACACTTATCCCAGTTTGCAACATTTTTTGTATTTCCTCTAATAGTTTTTTATACTGCGGTTATAAAATTGTCGGTGTATAGATATTTTAAGGACGTTTTGCCTTTCAAAGTTCCTTTTCACTAGTTTTAGATTAGAATTTACTTAAGTTAACCGCATGCGGGTAATACTTGAGATTTAATATTTATTAAATACCATGTTACTTTGATGTGTACCGACATTCGTTATTACTACTTTTTGAGATTAGTTTTATAGCTCTGATACAACGCGAAAATATACTAATTTTTATTTGCTGTTTATAGGTGCATCATTAGCTATCAATATTTATATTGCCTTTTGTATTGGCTATTAGATTTTATCTATATTATTGAGATAGTCATTTATGTAGATACTTATTTTATACTGCCTAGTATTTGCTATTCGAGAGTTGTGTTGATAACTTTTTCAGTAAAGATAATATGTATAATCGTAATCATAAAAATATTATTATTATAGTGTAGGTACTTTGTCTATGCATTTGTCAATCCAAAAAATTGCACCATTAGTCAAATATATAATACAAATATAACGTACTTAAGAAATTAAAGATTTTTAAGTAGATTGTATAAGTCCTAAAAAAGTTAATGCTAAAGAGACATTTGAGTGCGTGATCCCTAAAAAACGTCGGCGTGAATCTCATAAAAAGGATTATAGGTTAGAAGGGCTTAATACTCTAGGATTCAATTAGGTGAAATAAGCTTAAATGGCCAGTATCCGCTGTTACGACAGCAGTCAAATTATCAAAAGCTCGGCTTCCGTGACATTAGGCGCTTACGAGGGTGACAAAATCATTATTTTAAATCACATAATGATAAAATTGTTGGCCGCGCTCGGTTTCAATTTATCGGGGTATTTAGTCATGGGAAATGTCGCTGGGAGCTGAGTTGTAATGAAATGTAAATAATATTTCGATTTAAACAATAACTAGATAAATTGTCTCACTACTTAAATTTAATACTAGTTTTAATATAATTAAAGATTGCGAAAAAATGGTTAACTTTTACCACGTTAGGCATAGTTTACCTATCATAGGTTAAAGTTTTTTTTATTAAAAAATTCACCTTTGTGATGTATCTTTTCATACAATAACAATTAAGCTCTACATAACACTCTAACTTTTTTCGTTGATATTTACAGATAACTGAATGTATTATTTCTTTTATTAAAAAAAAAATGCATAACAATGCATCCTGTATTGTTATGTACTTGTACTAAAAGATATAAGCTGTAGCTGTGAATACATTTAGAGTCAAGTGTAATTCAGATAACATTATCTATGCGGTGACGCGTGTCTGTATTGTAAGGTAGTATGCGGGCAAAACCAAGAAACGATAACATTCATACTCCTTATTCCAACGTGATAAGGTGCATTTTACTTGCTTGAATACACAACACTTATCGTTATCAGTGATATTCAGTACGTGACCGTTCCTTCGTGTGCAATCGAAGTCGCTTCCCTATAAACTTTAATTAAGATATTCCGGTATTAACATTTTAAGGAATATGTGTACTCGAGGGAGATAAGTTAATGTGTGATAAGAATCTGAATAAAGCTATACAATGCTTAAACTTCATGTCTGATAATCAGCTTTGCACACTGTTTCAGCGTTCATAAAATTCCGGATGTATTTTATAGCTACGTATGAATGGTCATCTAAATTTCATAAATTATAAGTCATGTCACTTTCATCCCTTTCTGGTTTTTTCGCACAAAAGTATCAAATGTAATTTAAATCAATTTTCTCACGAAATACGCGAATAGCTTCCGCATCAGGTGCGCCGCTCGCCGAAAGGGTTCGTAAATAATTCTCCATTCTCAAAGGGTTCCCATTATTATTTTTATTTCGATCGTGAATCGCTCTCAAGTGTCAGTCTTTTTTCTGCCAGATATAAAACTAATATTGGAAGGTCCCATCCTCTTCCGTTTGTTTTTTGCTCATCATCGCAAGTACATTTTTCAAAAAAGCTACTCTATTTGAACTGCTTTTAGTATTTAATAACATAGTTATCAATTTCTTAATGTACCTTTAGATCCATTATAAATTTGTGAGTTTAAGGTTGAATTGAATATTCATTTTCGATAAAAATTCAAACTCAGTTAAAGGATGAAAGCTTAAGTTAACTCCGATTAATTCAATTATCATATTATCTTACATGGATTTACAATTAAAATCGAACCGACAAAGTAATACTCACATTAGTGTTGAAAATAAATAGTAAGACAGAAAGGGTTGAATTTTTAAGTGAACTTTATTTACTGTGTTGTTGATAAAAAGTTTCTGTCGCCGAGGAGATGAATGGTTGATCATTGATTTAAGGGAGTGTCATTTGAATAAGACCACAGGACAGATTTAATAAATCTTTCAACTTGAAATATAAGTTGTACTAAAACGAATTACTTTATAGCCCGGGGTGTCATCGAAATTGGATCATAAACCTTACTAAAACCGATCAATTAGGGTGCAAAAAATGGGTATAAAATTGAGACACAATCTGATCTTGTAAGACAAATCGCTTCAAACTTTATCAACCCCTGAGCGCTCGAAGCGAATGCAGAGCCTATTCACGTGTTTTTTAAGGGTTACAATTAAGTATGACAGCGGTCAGGTTGCATGTAAAAAACCCTTAGAAACGAAGCTTATATTTTTATGATATGAAATGTAGGTTTGACGTTTTTTAGTAGAGGTTTTATGAATGGACGTCGAATTTATTGCATTTAGCATTTTGGTCATATCTATATTTTTATTAGAACGCTTTGAAACGCTCTAAGCGGCATTTAAAAGTGAAGATTTACATCGGCCGCTTTTGTGTTTTGTGTGGGTGATCTCATTTGACAAAAGTGTTAACATTTACGACCATAAAATATTTTGACTACTCTTTTAGTGGACTAAGAAGATGGGTTGTTTGTATTTTTTATTATATATAACTTTTTTATCGTATTAATCTGAAATCTGAAATTTACTTAGGCACTTTAAACAAAATTTAATTATATATTGATAGACCAATAAAACAGTCTTAAATAATATCTAAGTTACCCCTTTGGATTTAAAAATACTTTTACCCTTCGTTTCTTACATGAGCAGTAATTATACCATCCCTTAAGGGGACTGAAATTGCTTAATTGCTGGTTGTCTAGTATTAATAAAAACTTATTCATTATAAACCATTAGAATATTTCAAATGGTGGATTTATATTTAACCCTGAAGAGCGTCACGTCACAAGCCTTAATTTAGTTAAAAGTATGATTAGAGGTTTTCTGCTCCATTAAAAATTAATTACATACTGCCTTAAGGAATTCAATATAGTCTAATTCCTTCATATTTCATATTTAAACACGTTTCTGTATCTAAATAAAAATAATCCACAAAACGAGAACAAAACCGTCTATTCTACTATCACTGTTATGAATTCACAATATGACAAATAAAGATAGCATCGAAGCATTGAACGCTGTCAAAAGTTATATTTATTTTCTTTAGAAATTCATAGAATCCATGCGAATTGAATATCGAGATGTTTGCGGGTTATTCGCATTATGCGCGGTCGCATCGTTTGTGCGAACACAAAGCGTCCAACCCTTTGGCGACACAATGTGCGTCACTAATCTAGATCACTGCACTATTGTGTGACATTGTTATCGCCGATTCCTTCCCCCTTCCCTTCCTCTCCCCCTCCGTCGCTCGCCCAGCGGGAAAACAGTACTGGCTGTCTCACTCAATGTCGATTTATAAGAAATTACCTCGCAGCGGGGTCCAGGTAGTTCTCCCACGGATGTATGCGCTTTGCAAAAACTCTCTCTAAAATTTCACTCACCAAACAGGATATGAAAATATTATTTCTCTACTTCCTAGCGCATCACAATAGATACAATACGATGTTTCATTTGTAAACAGCTTCCGATATTGCTAATATTTTTATGCCTTCAAAAAGTACGGCATAATATTAACTATACAAAGGTTGTCATTATGCGCATTCGTTTTCAATTATGCTAAAATACTGGTGTCCATTTGGATACATTATGATGTAGCTCGCGGCATCGACTAACGGTGAAATTGTGAATAATCAGACAAAATTATATAACATGTACTTACTGCTATCATTAAAGATCTCAACGGGAACAATAGCTGCTTTGTAATGATTAGATATGATTATCATTTTATAGATTTATTATAATAGACGCCTTGAGTCGTGTTTAGATCATTCATTTAAAACTATAATATAGTAAAAACAAATTAAACTTATTTGTACGTTTATAATAACTATCATTTGATATACCAATTTCCATTCGGCTGTTCGACACACGTTCAGATTTACATAACATTGTGTGCCCAAAGTATCTTCGGTGTGTCAACGAAGCCTAAATTAATTGCAATGTATAATTTTTAACCTCCTCATAACTACCGGTTTTAATAACAGTAAATCGTTTTACATGATAATATTTTTAATGAAGACGCTGCTGTATTAATTTGTAATATCTTTTAATGTAAAATAAGCCGAATAAAATTCAGCTGTTCCATTACGAACGCAGAAAGAGTTGTAAAAAGTGCAGCAGGAACTTCATATTGTATCGTTGATATTATCGTGAAAACAATTTAACACCTCGTGTATAGAGCATGAATGGTGGAGCATAAAAACGTATGCTCGTATTGTACTCGCGATGGTGCTTGGCTTATCAGGCTTTATCAGTGTTGCTACAAATATTTGATGTTTGGAAGCTTTAGTATTATATGTAATATTCTTTGTATTATGACGTATTGAGCTAAGAACTTTAAATAGTATTAATTATTAAAGTATAGGGAGTAGGTAGTTGTTTCAGCATCATTTAATTACAATTGGCAATAAATTATGTAGAGCGCATTTATATAAATTGAAAATAATTAGATAAAATAATTTACTTGTATTGTAAATATATCTTTATCTTTTTTTATCACTATCATCAAGATACAAGATAATTTTAAAAATGTTTTCGGAAATCTATAAAATTCTTTCATCTTACCTTTGCATTTAGCAAAGCTAAGAATAAATTAAATAATAAACAGATCCTATGAGCAATAGTGTTCCATAAAGTGGCCCATGGGTCAATAGATTTGTGATAGTGTTCGATCGATTGTATCAGACGATGTAAGACAAATTGCTTCCACCTTTGCCTCGCTCGCTGAACATTGACCATCAGTTCCAACCAGATTTATAACTAACCAATCTTTGTTAATTGGTAACATGTGTAAAAAATTACACACTGTTTCTGTGGAATAAAAAATTAGTAACATATTGTGACCGAACGAATTGTTATTGATTGCAGAAGTCAAATGGTTAATAGAAATGTTGGCATGAACTTTGGCCAGAACATGAATATTGTTTTAAGTCATTTGTAATTTTCGGAACATTTAATTATGCAACAGCTTCTACATCATTAACAAGATTGATTTCTTAATGCCACAGACTTGGAAAATAAAACGAATACATTTTTGAATTTATTAATCAGTAATAATAAGCTTGTACGCGTCTACAAATGAGCTTCATTTTGTGGAGGGTATAACAAATTGGTTGTTTACGATTTCGAGGCATCCGCACATTTTTCTGAGTGGTAAAGTACGGGAATATTCAGTGCGCCATAGCCGAGGGGCTAAAACGCTTCCTTTTTCTTTACCTTTGTTACGCTTGCCAGGGAATTTATTTCTTATTCGCGTTGAGTTGCGCTTCCTGGGCGGTTGGCGGCTGCGGTAGCCGACGGCGGTTCACGGCGATACATACTGACTGAAAAAATTAACAACATAATTAGAAATAGTCATGCAAACGTCGTGATCATGCTTACTAGACGCTAATGGTTGGAAAAGAACGAAAAGCAATATTTAATAGTATCTAATGTAATATGTAATAGTATTACCTAATTATTATTAATAAAATTTAAGGAAGTAGTTCATACAAATAAGATTTTAATTCTAGGATAGCGTCGAAATATAACTATTGAAAAAATAAATAAACACTATTTTAAGCACTCGACTAGAACTACATACATCAAAAATCACCATTTTGTCACATCTAATTTACTCAACTCACGAATAAAACTCCTAAGCTTTCGTTTTTTAATTAATGGTGGGATAATTCAATATAAAAAGGGTATAATAAGCACTGCGCAAACTTTTGGTCTGTATGTGACATGTCTCAAAGTAAGAAGCGATTGTTATTCCGCGGAATGTGAATTTTTTTGTTTAACACTTATACATTTACACGCGTTAAAAGCTCCTTTTGTCATTGTCTTTTCTTTCAATCTCGTTCCTTTTTCCTTTTCTTAAATTATTAGGTAATAGAAACTAAATGGTGGTAAATGAAATGATGATACTGTGATATATAATTTCACATTTTAGACATTTTTAATTTTTATATATATATATTAGTTCCGTAAATATAAAAAAGAAAAACATATTTCATTCAATCAAATAATGCAGGTTTTCTTGTTTTGCAACTAAAAACTTACGTAACTTTATGGATTAATTCAAATTAATATTTTATATGCGTGTATATTTTTTCATTAAATAAATGGATTTTAAAGTAACATCTATTTCATTAGTGATGGGATATTAAGTATCAATTATACATAAGGTTTCGTAACTTTTAATGCATCTCTATTAATTTGCCAAGCATTAAGCTTTTAGAAGGTTCACTTAGTGACTTTAGATATTATACATAATTAAAAATAAAAGCAGATTTTTCATTTCGTCGCTTTAATTTAGAATGAAAGCCTAATGCGTAATAATATATTATGAGAGGAATTTTATTAATGTAATATTCTCGTTTACATAAGTAATTGATTGAAACATATTACATTTCATTATTTATACATCCAAACGGTGTCTTGAGAATTTCTAATGCGTTTAATGATATGGAAATCTTCTTTGAATACTAACAAGTGTAGAGCAGAGGTTAAATGGTTTCAAACAATAAATCACGGGAACGAGATCGTATGGATAGGATTTATTTTTCATAATGTATAGCAAAAAATATCTAAATATGGTCTAAACAGTGGCCCTCCGTAGCACCGCCGCCGCGGGCTAGCGATTTTAGTCTTCATTCATTTTCTCTTATTCCCTTTCTATAATTGGCCTAATATTTCAAAGCTTAGGGTGAAATATGGATATTGAACAGCGTTCACATTTCTCAGTCGTCATAATAGACTGCTTACTTAAAACGGACTTCTGAAAACGACTATTTTTTGAGTTAATTGGCTGACGTCATAATATTTGTAAGCATTGTAATAATGCACATGAAATCTAAACATTGTTCAACAATCGAACAGCAAACGCACAAATTATTAGAAGTAAATCACGGAGGCCGTATATCTACCGGGATATATTCATTCGTACATAATTACAAGTAGTGGTATAAATCTCGGGTTGTTATTCAGTGATTTATATCCGAAGCGTACGGCCGCCGTAGGTTACGTATTCCCACGTTGTACTGCGTCGATTATTTTGCCTCCATCCGAGTTGAGATATAAAATTATTCAAATGACAATATTGAATAAGTTACGCGACCTCTTGGTATTATGTCTTTTATGTTCTTTTTTAATTGATGTCATGTTTTTCGAATTAGGTAGTAGAATAATAATAAATCATAGACATTTTTTTTTAATTATGAAGTACTGTATTAAATTTCATTGGCTGTAATATAGATTTGAATATAGATAACAAATATTAATTGTAAATGTAGCTTTATACACTTTAAACAAAATTTTAGGGAACCTATTAGAAAATGACAAAAAGGCGTCCAGGCGGCTTGCCATTAGTATGGCGTTTATTTTTCTAAATTTTATAGATCATGTTTGCTCATTAATTATTACACTGCGATTTGAATATCTCCATCTACATATTGGTCAATATGAATTCCGAGGGTGGTCTTAGCTAAAACCCTATACTCAAACCATTAATTAACGGAAGAACCAATGGATTTTTTTGCATAACGCATCCCGTTCTATAGGAATGCCCTACGGCTACACTTGATAAAGATGTCGAGACGTTATCAAAGGGTAAGCTCTTTCAAGAATTGGCGCCATGGAGATTAAGATATCTTACCTTTATGTGTTAATTAAAAAAATAACTTTTCTTACAGACGTTATCGGCCACTTAAGACGAGAGCGATACCTAGTATTCTTTATCGCAATTTTTACACTTCGGAATCATTAAAATAATTTTTTAAATCGATCCAAAGTCTCTAGCGCCTTTTATTGTTTGTTATCGAATCAGGATAGAGCTCGGATATTAATGAAATATCGTTGAGGCATACATTTCTAAAAATTATAGGTTAAATCTTCCCACACTCAAATTCATTAATAATTAATTAAAAACAATAAACCTATGTTAATATTAGAACAGTTAAAATAACAAAATATTCACCGTCTTCTTAAAATTGATGTATTTAATGTGAAAACGTAAATTTAATTAAATTGTGTGCTAATTGTTTAATCTTCGTGTTTTTGCCTGGCATAAAAAAATAATATTAATGGTATTCGAAATGTATGCAATACATAAATCACACATACAATAAACTAAAAAAAACAACAACAACTGATAATACTAGTAAATCTCTAATTTAGTAATATATTAGTTGAAAATTTTGCAAGCCGACGAGACGGCGGAAGTTTTTTGTCCAACGTCTTCTAAACAGAGAAACAACATTAACGTATTAACCACAAAAGATAACATTTGCCTCTATAGATAACAGTTAGAACTAAAGCACAAATCTAATTTATCTACTAGAAATAGTTAACAGAATTTTTCGAAATCTATTTTAGAATTTTATATTTTAAAGTATCATAAAGTCTGACGATTTTTATATATTCATATTGAAATGTCTTTCTTACTGCTGCCAAAGATTTATGTCTGAGCACAAAAGTTTTATAGAGGCAGCCCTCGTTAACACCAATGTAAATGTCTCGAACTAAAATATTTTCCACTCACTGTTCATTCTCTTTATTGTTATTTAAATTTTACTCAATATAGGTTTTATATAATCGTATTTCTTCGACGATATTTTAAATATAACCTTCAAAATATAACGTTTATTAGAGAAATAGTATAAAAACATCATCTATCAAACAAATTTATAAATTTTTCATTCAGAAAGATGCAAGATGCATTTAATTGTACACCTGGATTAGCATGTGCCGACTATACTTGTGCAAATTGTATCGAAAGTTTAGGGTTGCACAAAAGGAAAGGGTATTGCAAATAGAAAGTTTTTGCGCAAATCCTTTAGCTAGCAAATCCGTTTGACCGTGAAGCACCCGTCCGATTTGATTATTGCATTTTATATTTCGACGAATGTCTGCAGCTTTTGATAACTGTTATGCAAAGGTTGCGTTGTCATCTGTCAGTAATATGAATATATAGCCAATTGGGGTAATAGTAGCATAGAAAATATCATTCATAGTAAAGTGTATGTTAGCAATGGGCATGAAATATCACCCGGTAGGTGTAAAAGACATCAACGTGACTCGAGCTCTCCATTCCTTTATGTAAAATCATATCTTATTCAAAATTAACTTTTTATCATCCCGACATAAAATTTAACTTTTTAGAAATATTAATTTGTAGATATAATACATTCATAACCAGGGTACAATGTGTTCACTGTAAAATTATATTACCTTAATGCAATTAAAACGTAACAGATATGCAAATGATATAAAATTGATGGCATGTTGCCAAAAAATAATTACCAAAAACATTCGGAATTTAATCGATGGTTCATGCTGGCCCACTTCTTCAAACCATCGTACTTACGGGACTTAAAAAATTCTTGCAGGAAGGACACTGAAGCGCAGTTGGTGTAATGATTAATTAATTGTATTTAATTTTATTACGCTATACAATGTTAAATTATGACGTATATGAAGGAAGGAATTTCAATATTTTTTGCTTTATAAGATTAATGAATCTCTACATATTGATTGTTACTTATAATTTTAGAGAATCTCGTTAAAACATTTTATGGGATAGTTATTTTAAAATGAAATATTACCATTTCATTATATTATCTACTATTAACCATAACTTGAATATTATCTACTATTAACCATAACTTGAATTCTTGAATCTTCACTAATTGAAGAATCATTGAGAGTTTCGTGGTAGCGTACTTCTTATAGCTAGGTTTGTTGTGTAAAGAATTACTGTAATATAGTAATTGAATTTCAATTACATGATCTTACAAGTGTTTAGTACTTACTTGAAAAATACTATTACTAAAAGCAGATGTAATATCCAGTTAAAATAAATAAAATCAATCTAGAACATATATGTAAGTACATCACATCACCCCTCCAAAATCGTTCATCAAATCGAAACCAAAAAAATGTTTTAAATGTGGTTTCTTATTTCTTCTCGCGTCTGTACGTTGGGGACATTTTGATGGCTTGTGCCGCGGCACCTGAGCTGCGACACCTTGCTTGCCCGAAATCATTTAACATCTGCCCGATACTAAAGGATTTTTATCAAATATTACACTTACAAATTGAAAATATGAAACGATTCGACGGGAAGTGCGCTGCAGATTGATAGCCACATCGAAAATGTAATACCTCGTTTGCGAGGTAATGCTAATGTGAGAAGCGTAATATTTTTGGCAGATATTTAACTTAATTGGTTACGCTGGGATTTTATAATTTAAGGAAAAATGCTTGCGATCGTTTACCCTGTAGAACGTGTCGTTGAAATGTAAATGCGTACATTTTCTCGAAAGACATAACATATTTGGTGTATTTCTGAAAAAGATGGTATCGCGTACACGTTACAAATTCTGACTAATACATTCAAATCGAAATTCAAGTAGTACAAGTTAATAGTTAGTATTCAGTGAATATTTAAATAATAACATCGTGTTAAAGATGTTGTTGGTTTAGATAAGAATCAGCCACCATGTAATTTCTCACACCGTTCCCAATGGATATCCAAGAATCAATTTCACAGTACAAAGTATTTAAAGTAATTCTTTTAGAATGACATGTTTTGTAAACATCGACGAAGTAATGGGTATTGAATGCAAACAATTTGTCTACTGAGGCCTGAGTTTTGATCTTATCACTGCTCTATTGTAAGTTTGGTAACAAATTCAACACTGGTGGCTTAGTTCGCGAGATGTGGTTAAAATATGTAATTTTTTTTATAAATATTTATTTAGTTAGAAAGTCGTGGTCGTGAGAAATCAGCATGTTTTATGTGTCTTTAAAATTTTAAAAATGTTTTATACCTATAAAATACACGTAAAATAAATAATTATATTTTAGAAATAATATTTAAAAGATATGTTAGATATACCTATCTACTGACTAAATATTTTTCTGTTTCTCTAACAATTCCCAATTAATTTGTTTATTTTAAATCTTTTGCTGAATATAAATTTAATTAAACTTACTCTAATTTCATAAAGCTACCAGAATGGTAGATAAACAATAAACATATTGAAATTGTTTATCATAGCCAGTTCAATTTATTTAAATTGCAATCCATAGAAAAGAACCAACAATGCGAAACTATTTATTATCTTTTAAATTTCGAAGAAACCGTGCGAATCGATGATCGAAAATTTCGCTGATACGCATTATGCGCGGGCGCAGCGCTTGTATACAGCACAAAAGAGTAACCCTTTGGCGACACAATACGCGTCACTAATCTAGATCTTATTGTTGTTCGACCACAATACTTCGGCCGAGATATCTCATTCGATGTCGATTTATAAGAAGCTGCATAGTTTCGTAAAGTTCCTCCTTTGTCGTGCTTAATGGTTCTTATGTTTTATGAATGAACCGTATTGAAGGACTCGTTGTCTGCGTAGCAAATTTTTTGTTCCTTAAAGTCTTTTTATTTATGAAGAGGCGCATGATCATGTTAACTATGGTTTTTTTATCTCACTACACAAGCGGTTGTGATAAATATAAACAAGGAGGTCTCATTACGTCCTTTAGTGACCGGTCGGGACGCGCTTCCGCGGTTAGAGCTTAGCGGAGCATTGTCGACAGTCGTTATCCTAAACGTGCATAATTATAATCAGGGCATATAGTCCGCGCCTCGGGCGAGCGGCGTCCACTCCTTTGAATATGGTCATACATCACGGCTCCTAAGTAGACAGTATATCAACCGATATCCAGAGTAATTAGCCCCATGGCGACGGACCTCCTGGATTTATTGTAGTAGGGCGTTAATGCGGCCGACAGCCGTGTTGCCGGCTTTTGTTCTCGCAACCCGAATTCAATTGGAATATTACCGCGCACCCTGGACGCCTCCGCACTATTAAATTTACTCGCTACGAACTGTTCACACACGTGCATTATTTTTAAATCAATTACCCATAATTACCGACGCCTAAATTGATGCAGGCGATGAAATCGATAATCTGTAATACTTCCAGTATCCACATATTTTCGACAAACGATAACGCAACCTCATATCGAATAGATAAAATTAGTGACAAAAGTGGTTGGAAGTCACAAAAAAGAGTAATCAACACTGCTACCGCGATCCGTCAATTAATTCACTTTTGAGATATCGAAGGCGACAAAGGGACAGCCGATGAGAAAATGCTACTAGCATTTCGCTACATACATTTGTGCACAGGAATTTAGATTTTGCCTCCCAGCGTATATGGGTGATTTTGCTATAAGTGTATTTCAATGTGGACCAGCTACCGTAGGCGACAGCTAGTGATAACACAGCGAGGCTACGTCGTTAAACATCATTAGCAAGATAAACTTCCTAAATGCAGTCTCCACTAGTTCAGAAAGGCTTCAGACGCGATTACGCGCGTGATTGATGTCAAGTAGCGATCGTGGTTCAGCAACAAAATGTTATCGAGATCGTTTTATTGTATAAAATGCGGCCCATTTGATTTGGCAACTTAATTTTTCAAAAACAGTCATTATACAATTGAATTGAAGAAGAATATAATAACAAAACAGTAATTTTCCATCGATCTGCTAAACAAACAGCCGTGTTGTAAACGGTGACCAAAACCGCGCGTTAGAAAAAAGAATAAAACAAGCAAACAAAAGAATGCTAGGAAACTTAATTTTACACCCGAATCAAAACTTCAACCCGTATTGTGTTGGTTTGGTGTTAACCAATTTCTCTTTTGTTGTGACCCCGCCTACACTTATTATCAGATACCTCTATGCCGTGTCATTTTTTATCAAAACAATAACGTTTTTGTAGAAAACATTCGGTCACACGCAACCCAAAGTTACAAATTAATTTCTCATGACGTGTCATAACAATGCAATTATTAATGCATAGACATTAATTGAATTAAATATTATCATTTTTTTATATAATTTATCTTGTGAGGATATAAAAAAGTATCTACATATTCGAATATAGGAATTGTAATATTTGTTCATGAAAAAAATACCCCTTATTATAATTTCAGGAGCAATTAATATAAACTATTCGTGAACAATCACCTACAACATATCAAACACAAATAGTTCCAATTTCTCTCGTGTCTTCATTAGTTCATACGCTTTACGATCTATTGTTTATTTACCTCATAGTTTTTCAAAGACCTTAATAAAAATGTCATAAAAATTATAGTTATTTGTTGCTTTATATTCTGCGACTCATAAAAAAATAATATCAGTTTATCCACCCACATTGGATATAAATTAATAGAACGTGCCCTCATCTGTATGTCGTATAATGATAGTCGATTGGTTTCGTGTGAGGTATTTTTTTATTTTGACTGAATTTCTTAGAGATATCATCTAGCTCTGCTAATTATTCTATCCATGTGGGCTATGATTTATTACTAGAAAGGGTAAAGGAACAAACAAGCTTTTACACAGAATGCTTATAAAAATGTTATAGGGTGTAGTTTATGGTCGTGAGTTTGATGCATTTGCCTTGTGTGCAAATATGTATTGAATTATATAATGTAATGTATAATAATGATATCATGCGGATGACATTTTTATTACCGCATGAGAAGCTCATTTTTCATGTCTCGTAGTACTGGGAGTGATCGATTCTTCAATTGATACTATTATTATTTCTATTTAGACAGTGAACATAAGGCCGTAATGAAAAAGGACTTAAATATATTTGTATGTAGGTAAAAAGGCCAGGAGCAATTAGAAATTTCAGGATTGTCTTCAATGTTTTGTTTTACTGCAGTTACAGTTATTTTTAACGTTATTAAATAAAAATGTACCACACCCTCACAGGAAACCGGCGTGAAGTGGTGGCATATTAACAGTATGCCACCGCGTTTCGTACGGTGAGTGAGGGGTCCGGAGGCCCAAAAACAACAACCCCCAAATATGAACGCGGCATTATTAGGCAGAATACCCCAGGAGGGTACCGGCACCTGCGGTGCAGGAGAATCCCTCCCGCAGCGCCTGCGCTGCGGCAGCCCGTCGTATTCTGGGGCGGGCATAATTCCGCTCGGTCATGTGCCAAGGGGTTCGCAGAGCAAGCAAAAAAAATCACCCCCCTCCACTCTCACGGTGGACTTTTGTAACATACGGGGGCTGCACACTAACTTAAACGCCGTCCACTACCATCTTGAGACGGCTAAGCCGGCCTTGCTCTTCCTGACTGAGACTCAGATATCAACTCCGGCCGACGTATCTTATCTCACATACCCTGGTTTTAAGCTGGAGCATACTTTTGCACCGCGTGCCGGGGTATGCGCATACGTTAGGGAGGATATCTGTTGTCGACGTCTTGGCACCCTTGAAGGTGAGGATCTGTCTATTATCTGGCTGCATATTGACTGCGGCGACCACCCTCGCGTCTATGCTTGCCTGTACAGATCCCACAGCGGGAATACTGGTACCGACCGATTATTTGAGCACATCCAAGAGATGATCGACACCTTGCTTGTACAGTTCCCTTCTGCAGAGCTCGTGGTTTTAGGCGATTTCAATGCCCACCACGTTGAATGGCTCGGGTCGCGTACAACTGACCACGCGGGACGAACTGTACACGATTTTGCTCTAGCCTATGGCCTAACACAGCTGGTCTCATCGCCTACGCGAATACCGGATGTGGAGGGCCATACTCCCTCTCTTTTGGATCTTCTGCTGACCACACATCCCGAGAACTATCAGGTCTCCGTCGTGGCCCCACTGGGGTCATCAGACCATTGCCTGATACGGAGTATGGTGCCACTTATGGGCTCGAAACAGCAGACACCTGCAGCTCGACGCCGTGTGTGGCACTACAAGTCGGCAGACTGGGACGGAATGCGTGGTTTTTTCGCTTCCTACCCATGGGGGCCTGTTTGCTTCTCCTCGGAGGATCCCAACGCTTGTGCTGAGTCTATCACTGACGTGGTACTGCAGGGTATGGAACTATTTGTACCATACTCTGTTGTGCCCGTTGGTGGTAGATCTAAGCCTTGGTTTGGACGTTCCTGTAACATGGCGTCTCGTCAGAAACAGGAACTTTTTCAAGCCTGGGTTGCAGCAACGGCGTGTCGCGATCCAAGCGTTGGTCTCATCAGGAAGAAGTACAACTCTGCCTCCAGATCCTACAAGAGAGAAATCGCTAGGGCTAAATCCAGTTATATTGGTGCACTTGGCGATAGACTAGCGCGACTTCCTTCGGGAACACGGGCGTTTTGGTCCCTCGCCAAGGCCATCCAAGGTAACTTCTGTCGTTCATCCTTTCCTCCTTTGCACAAGGACGAAGACTCTCTGGCCCATTCCGCTAAAGAGAAAGCCGAACTCCTGGGCGCTCTCTTTGCTAGGAACTCGACTCTTGATGACAGGGGAAAGACACCGCCTACCATCCCGCGGTGCAACCATTCAATGGCGGATATACGTTTCACACAACGTGCCGTTCGAAACGCTCTCTTTTCCCTTGACATCCATAAGTCGACAGGGCCGGATGGAGTCTCCCCTATTGTGCTTAGGACATGTGCTCCTGAGTTGGCACCGGTTGTAACGCGTCTTTTTCGGCTTTCTTACGCCAAAGGAATCGTTCCGAACTCGTGGAAGACTGCTGTTGTCCACCCAATCCCTAAAAAAGGCGATCGCTCAAATCCGTCTAACTACAGACCGATCGCCATCACCTCTTTACTCTCCAAAATAATGGAATCCATTATTAACTGCCAGCTCATGAGGTACCTGGAGGAGAACCAGCTGTTAAGCGACCGGCAATACGGTTTCCGTAGTGGTCGCTCGACTGGTGATCTTTTGGTGTACCTTACCCACAGATGGGCGGAGGCGGTTGAGAGTAAAGGGGAGGCATTGGCTGTAAGTTTGGATGTAGCGAAAGCCTTCGATCGGGTCTGGCACAAGGCACTTCTAGCGAAATTACCATCTTTCGGACTTCCTGCGAGGTTATGCGATTGGGTTGCCAGCTTCCTGGAAGAGAGGAGCATTAAGGTCGTTATCGACGGTTCCTGCTCTAAGCCTCTTTATGTGAATGCTGGTGTCCCACAAGGCTGCGTGCTATCTCCTACACTGTTTCTTCTGCATATCAATGATTTGTTACAAATCAGTAACATCCATTGCTATGCAGACGACAGTACGGGGGATGCTCTTTATCCCGGCCGTGCGAACACCTCAAAGGAAAGCCTCAATGAGAGCCGAAACAAACTTGTGTCTGAAGTCGAGTCTTCCCTTCAAGAAGTCTCGGATTGGGGCGAACTTAATCTTGTTGAGTTCAATCCCCAAAAGACACAGGTTTGCGCGTTCACCGCTAAAAAGACCCCATTTGTCGTAGAACCTCGGTTTAAGAGTACTCCCCTTAGTATATCGCCGAAAATCGGAATCCTCGGAGTTGAAATCTCGAGTGACGTTCAATTCCGCAGTCATTTGGAAGCGAAGGCTAAATTAGCCTCGAAAAAGCTTGGTGTGCTCAGCAGATCGAGACAGTACTTCAAGCCGGCCCACCGACTTCAGCTGTACAAGGCTCAGGTGCGACCGCATATGGAGTACTGTTCTCATCTCTGGGCCGGAGCCCCACAGTATCAACTCCTTCCTCTTGACCGCATCCAACGTCGAGCAGCTCGAATTGTCGATGACCGTAGGCTTTCCGATAGGCTCGATCCTCTGTCAGTGCGAAGAGACGTTGCGTCTCTCTGTATACTGTACAGAATCTACTATGGGGAGTGCTCTGAGGAATTGTTCCACCTACTACCAGCCGCACAGTTCCACCACCGGACCACACGCCGTAAAAACCAGTTCCATCCGCACCATCTGGATGGTTGGCGCTCCACCACTGTCCGCTTCACCCGCAACTTCCTTCCGCGTACGGTGAAACTGTGGAACGATTTGCCACCTGCGGTGTTCCCGAACAACTACGACATTGGGGCCTTCAAGAAAAGAGCTTATTTGTCCATAAAAGGCCGGCAAAGCACCTGCAACACTTCTAGTGTTGCAAGTGTTTATGGGCGGTGGTGACCACTTACCATCAGGTGGCCCACCTGCCCCTTTGCTTGCTCTGACATAAAAAAAAAAAAAAAAAAAAAAAAAAAAAAAAAAAAAAATTACAATGAAATAAAACATGTTTCATACGATGAGCTTTTCCATACATAATGTGTACATAAGATATAATATGTATTTGCAGTGGTTTTTTTTTCAAATTTTTAATAAAATATTTCGTAGGTAGGTTAGGATGTTCTTACGAGTAATTGTATTATTAATGAAGTTAATTCAATATTTATTGTTAGAATTGTTGTTTTAATAATATTTGTTTGTACTTGTAATGTATAATATAACGCTCTATTACTAGACTTATGAATATTTGAAACAAGGAAAAATAATACGCTTCATACTTCCATATACTTTTAAAAGAAGACTTTTAATAATAATCTAGCTATGCGATAAAATAATAATAATAAGATCTACCATATAATCTACTAGCTTTCCACCCGCAGCTTCACCCGCGCAGTCCAAGAAAAACCCGCATAGTTCCCGTTCCCGTGGGATTTCCGGAATAAAACCTATACTATTTCCCGGGGTAAAAAGTAGCTTATGTCCTTTCTCGGGTATCAAAATATCTCTTTACCAAATTTCATGCAAATTGGTTCAGTAGTTAAGGCGTGATTGAGTAACAGATAGACAGACAGAGTTACTTTCGCATTTATAATATTAGTATGGAATACTGGATTCTAATCCATACTGGATTTAGATCATTGTTATTGGGTACAATGGAAATGTACCATGTCTTTTTAATTCTTAAAACGTATTAATTTGTAAAATGTAAAAAATACATAATTAAAATTTTATTTTAAGGTCTGTACCGTTCAAAATATAAGGATATTAAAAAAAAAATCATAGAAAAAAACGTCGGTTCGAATTTTTATTTGTTTTTCAAAATTTAAAGAATATTTTAAAGTTGTTTTTATCATGGAGTAAATATGGTTATTAATATCAAATATATATTTAAAATAACAAAAGCCATGACGCATCTTTTTATTTGAGGTTCTACTTAAATATTTTATATTAGATATGTTTAAAAAAAGATTTTTACGTAAATTTAAGTAAGAAGGTGATAAAAGTGTTTGTTTAGACTTTAGAGTAATATAATTCTTAATAGAAAATGAGATGGATTCTAATAAGATAATCTAATGGGAAAAAGTCAAGTAAGAAAAGTCAAAGATTCAATAAATAATTTAATGTTACCTTAACCTAATATTTACATTTGGCTCCATAACAATTACTTTAAACGCCTCAAGCTCGTCCATCATACGGTAACAAAAGATATCATATAGCTCTCACATAGATCACTTCCTGGTCCATAAAGTTCATACTATTTTCTACTAATTAAACATATTAAGGCACTAATATTTGACTAGATATATTAAGAGTCTTTTCGTCTTCACTACAACCGCAAAATTGATTGAGTGTGTCGGAGGGATTCGTCCAAACTCGAATCATTGAGTACCTGTTGACAAAGGAAATAAAAATTAGTATTTTACAATTAAAAAAATAACGTAAAAAACATTCATAAAAAATTAATAAAGTTAAATTCATAATATTTTTTTACAGAACATATTGAAAATAAATTTTGAGAATAATAATAGAAAAGTGAAAATAAAAATACATACGTTTTGTTATTTTTGCTGCCACCAGGAAATAACATCCAGGAGTTCATCTTCATCCATGGGGCCGAGCTGCTGCTGCGTCGACACTTCGTATCGATCTACCGCAGAGTATGCTGATGACACTCCCGAAGAGCAATCCGAAGGTGCAGGTGAATCGGCCTTCTCAGAACAAGGGGAGCCGCTACTATAGAAAAAACTGTCATCCATATCTGACACTGAAGACATCGATTGCGTATTGGGAATGTTTTCTCTATTTTCTTGATCGCGAGTTATTCCCATAGCTGCGTCACTCTCATCTAATAACTGTTGAAGGTATCTTATGTATTCTACGACCATTCTCAATGTGTCCACTTTGCTCAGTTTCTTCCCCGACCCCCGTCTAGCGCCACCTGATAGTGCGGCTACTACAGAAGCGGGCAAGTGACGGCGAAGGGCGTTGAAGCCGTCATTGACTTGTTTTACACGATTACGTTCCCTTGCATTTCGTCTCGCAATCGACGCGGCTTGTGGTCCAGTGTATGGGTTTGTTCTAAAGTGCACTTTCTTCCTGTACTGTAGGTTCGGGGGAGTATCGTGTGTGACATAATTTTTTTCAGGGGCCGGTGCGATCGGTACGACCCTTTTCTCCATATTCGTTTTAGTTACG
Source organism: Colias croceus (assembly GCF_905220415.1). Classification (NCBI taxonomy): domain Eukaryota; kingdom Metazoa; phylum Arthropoda; class Insecta; order Lepidoptera; family Pieridae; genus Colias; species Colias croceus. The sequence continues at coordinate 4,608,117 of NC_059541.1, read as the reverse complement.
GTCGCTGAGGGGTAGCCAGACGAGACGACGACGTAGTTTGTTTGACCTTGAACGAGTTGTATTTCTTGCAACATATTACGTGTTTACGCGGGTCACTGCGGATAGTACACAACCGATCCGCGCGACGCTCGGAAAAGCACTGGCTAGCGCGAGTGTGGGAGGCTTTGTGGGAGCTTTCGTAGCGAGCGGCGGCAACGGAGCTTCACGCACAAGTGAGCCGGCGGCGCACGCGCACGCGTTATATCACCTGCGCCGGCTGCAAAAAATATAAATTTTAAAATTCTCTTCCCCTATTATTTTCCATCATCCCTTCCCTTCACGTACGGGTCCGTACCTGGCGAGGTGGATAGGGGAGCGTGGCGGACAGGGCAAGGCTAACGCGTGCCCAGTTTTTTATTGATGACCACTGAATATAGTACTGTGGAAATATAAAACGTAATTTACGATTAGTTTACCGAAAAATGTAAAATATCGTAAATATCTTTGTAATATTTCCATTTTCTCTATAGAAACCCTACAATATTATAATCTTGAAATATACGATAGGAATTTGGTGAAGAGACCGCTACGGGATTTTTTGTAAAAGACCCAAGCGTCAGTATCGCATAACAATCTATCCAAATTCGGTAGTATTTAAATAAATCAATCGATATAAGCACTTTATCGACACAGTCGCATCTTAATACGAGACATTTAAAATATTTCTTAATAAAGAATATCATAGCTAGAGGATGAGAGTTAAATGATATTTATCTTTGAGACGGTACGCAGTCACAAATGTATGATTATGTCCAATGATAAATTAAATAAATTAATAATAATTATCATTACATTTTTACAGATAAATTAGAATAAAATCTTGTATTGCACTTCATAAAAATATCATTAAGAAACACGGTCATGTTACATGGAGCTTTTTCTGTATATGCGTAGATTGGGATTTAATTACATAAATAACAAAAATATTAAGATTTAGTTAAGCTTACAATACTCTTAAACGATTAATCACAAGGAACTGTAAGCTGTTGATATAGGTATTAATTAATAATTAATCAGATTGCCTTACCGCGCTTCGGCCATTTAAAATCTTTCACACACTGATAAAATGCGTTGTAAATTTATTACTTTTGAATTTAAATAAGCTACTAATTTAAAGTTGTAAAGTTTGTTTAGGAATACTAAACATTCATGTCATTTCGTGTAAACATAGCGGGGTCTTGGGAGTGTTGAAATTTTTTCCCTAAAATAAATGTGATACTACAGTAATCCTATACATTATGCGTGATTGTTAATTATCCACAAATTAAATACTTGAATTATAATTACCTACCGCTTGCATATGTATTTGTGTATTAAATAGATTTTGTAGATTTTGACTATCATCTGAAATTTTGGATTCTATTACATATTATTATGATATTGTAATAATATGAATAGTTGAGAGATTTTTTCTTGACTTTAAACTATTTTTGTATTAAAAATTCCAAATGTTATTGTTGTTAAATGTTATTGTTCCAGGTTGTCTGGAAGAGATCGCTGTCTTAGCGATAAGACCGCCTGTTGTGCTCGACTGTGTCTATTTATTTTATATATTTACTCTTGTAATTTTTTTATTTATTGGTGCACAATAAATTATTTTTGTTTGTTTTTTTTTGTTGAGTAATAAAATGCGATTTTTACATTGTTTTAAAATTGATTAAACGCATGATATCTTACAAATTATTGGATTTATGTAATGATGATTATGTTAATCTCCTTTAAATAAATAGTAATTATTTTATTTTCAGATATACAGCCATATTAGTGTTAGTATACATTAATCTCAGAAACTATGTTAGGAATACTTTTTAAAGAAGATAAAATCTTACTCACAATAAATAGTAATGCAACGCTACTCTTACTTTTATAATGAAAAACATAATGATTTTTTCCCCTAAGGTACCTAATAGCCCTGTAATGTTTACCGGATATGACCTGTGGGAAGGCGTTAATAGGTTCCGCATTTTTTGTTCGATTGCAGCATTTATAAATAAGTCTGGTATATGAATGTTTAAAAAATAAATAAAAAAATGATATAATTTAACAGAATATTATGTCATTAATTATGATTTTTTAGATAAAAAATAACAATGGATAAGTTAGCTTTTTGTTTTCATTGGTAATAATTAAATTTTATACAATTTTCATGAAATTTCTTATCATCAACATTCACTTTATATGTAGCATATCGTAGATCAAATGCTTTATATAATAGATTTAATTTAATTACAGAGAAGTAATTAATAATTGAGATCTGAAATTAACCGCTACGAATATAAAGTTAATTGTTGACATTCAATACGTCATAAGTCATAAGCTCTTCATATGTCATAAGCTCTACCAACTATTCAATCTGTATATTTTATTTGCAATGTGAGTAACGTGTAGTAATTTAATAATAAAAAATGAATCCATGTTCCTACTATGTATTAGTGATATCTCTATAGTCTGTATACTTGTACAGTCAGGTATTAAATTTTATGTATTTGTGTCAAGTTTACCCTATATTTACTAGGTACATGTTAATAATGTTGTGATGCGACATTCCCATATTAAACAATTACCGGTTGTAGCAAATAAAACAATTATTTCATACAAATTACGAGATGACGTGGGACAAGGGTGATTATGGGAACTGCATCATCTGCTGGTTACGCATCAACGGTGTGGGACTCAAACAAATAAACTTAATTGTTTGGAAAAACGTTATTTTTTTATGTAAATAACGTTTGAGCCTGTATAATCAAAAGAATTGAGTGTGCAGAAAGCAAATGTTTTAATAAATTGTGCATAGATATCCGATTCTTCAGGCGAAATATCATGAATAAGTCGTTATTTTGGAGAATAACAAGTTCGATAATCAATGATCAATCGCACTAGATTTAATGAGATTTGAAATTGAAATGCAAACTCCTAAATAGCACGCTAATAGTTACCGCAGTATTTTTAGCGTTTGAATTCCTATACACAATTAGCGTATCTGTTTACAGTCGCTTATAATTTTAAGTAATAATTACATTTGTCGAGCCGGTTGCATTCTTGTTCTTTGCGAAGTTCAGACAAAACTGGAAATGTCTGCTACAGTCTTTAAATTACATTAATGTGCTGATAGTGGGTCTAGTAAACTTATAAGTGTCTATAAATTCTGTTAATTGCTTAGCAATTATTGTTGTAACTATATACTGAAATGATTTGCTCGGAATCCGTTTTTTTTCCATTATTTCGCAATATCTATTTATTTACGAGTTGAAAACATTTAATTAACTTCGAGATAATGATTGTTTCAATTTACGATACTTTGTATAGTAACTGCAAATAACAGTTTTTAAAAAACGTTAAACGTCATAAAAATCCTTGAAATTACAGCCGTAACATTGAACCGTGTGGAAGTCTTCTTTCGAATTCGAATCGAATTGTTTGTCGATACCACAGAATTTGGTTGAAAAGGTCGGTAGCGACGTGACTCTATGTAATTCATTGAGGAGTCAACCTCCCATTAATTTCATATTTAAAAATTATGCACATCTATAAATCACACGTAAAAGCTCGCCGACATCATACAAAAGAACTACCTGATTCCTATCCAATATAGTTTGATTAACGACTTGTTGAGTGACTCCTATTGATCGCAACGTCAAAGGGTGGTTAAGCATTAATAAGGAATGTTTTACATTTCCCCTCAAGCGTGCTCGCGTTCGATACAAAGCCCAGCTTTATCAAACATGTAAATACGCAGCATGATTTGCGTTTTAACACATGTCCGAAACGCGGTTTTAATTGATTGATCAAAGGCATTGTTGTGGTTCGAAGACGTATCGTTTTATATAAAATACTAGCTTTCCGCCTGCGGCTTCGCCCGGGTTTTCTTCGCGTTTTCAAAGAAAACCCCGCATAGTTCCCTTTCCCGTGGGATTTCCGGGATAAAACCTATCCTATCTCTCAAGTTGGATCAAACTGCACATGGTGTGCGAATTTTATTATAATCGGTTAAGTGGTTTAGGAGTCCATTGAGGACATACATTGTGACACGAGATTTATATATATTAAGATTTAACGATAAATTACTTTATAAAATGTCCAACTGACAACATTCTGCCCAAATATAACGCTATTTCGAAACCTTGAAATGAACATAATATCTTATAATATTTCCGATCCTTTTCGTTTACCTTTTCGCAATTTTATACATATGTATTAGCACATAGAGCGTAGAGACCGTAGAGACCCTTCGATATTGTTGCGACGAGTGGAGGCTGCACACGCTGTACGTCACAGGCATGCAAATGTTGTTGCAGTGACAGGGAAATATCGGGGAATCGTATCGGTTTGGACAATTCGATCGCAGAGAGGACGGTGGGACGTGTCGGGACAATGCGGCGTCAACCGGCCCGTGACTTGTTGACACTCCGACAATGATTTTGCCCGAGATAATACCACCGATTTTGTATCAATTCACACATAGAATCGACAATCGAATACAAATATATCCACCGTCTTTGTTAAGGTTCATTCACATCGTCTGTGGAAACGACGTAAAACAAACGTTTAAAATATCCTGCTCTTATAGCTGAAGTATCGAACCTCGCTTAGAATTTTCTATGAAAGCCATAAATAAGGCTTGTTTAAAAAAATTATACCAGCCGACAAACAGCCCCGTATATACCGTTTATAGGTTTACGATACCTTGTTAGCCCCGGCGATAAGATAGGCCTAAATAGATAATTAGCTTTGTTCGACTCGTATATACCCGTCACATTTTCAACGTAACTTTTATAATGCAATGTCGATCGACGGCTCCAATTTTGAACAGGTGAAAAACTGGCAGCATAAATAAAACGTCGAACGCTGATTGCCAATAAACAAACTCGATATTTTGTGTCATATAATCTTGATATGATATGCGAGAAACGAGTAAGAAAAATTCTTGTTAAACGCTGCAGCGAGGCGCGTGGCTGGCGCACGACCGCTCACCGAAGACGGGTTTGCTCGTTTTAAACCATACCTTAATTACGTCGAGGCGTTATCGAGTAAGAATGTGCACACGCGACATTGGTATTAATTTTAATGAAAGAAGTGTGCGCTCGGCGGCACCTGCCCGAGCCGTCGCGTCGCCTGAAACCCGCGAGTACACTCGTAAAGTTGTTAAAGTTTAACGTTCTCTTGTTGCATATCATATTAATTACCTAGGGAACCTGGCGTATCGGTTTAACTTAGGGTTTTGTTTTTATGATGTATGGAACATAAAACTGCCCCGTATTTATTTTAATCGCATATAATACGCACATACAAAATGAAAAAAATGAATGCATCATTCATCCGAGTATGCGACATTAGTATAATAATATTTTCCACTAGAGACATATAAGGCTGTTGAGATAAGTACTGAATAGTTATGAAATACTAAGTTCTTAAATAACTTTAATCGGTACAAAGCATAACCATTGTAGAATTTATTCCACGAGCCGGCTTGTTCAGCGCTCACGTATCGCGAGACTACTAAATTGCAATGTCTACAACGTTTTACCTTCGCATCATTTATGTCTATCTCTTAAAAAATCTTTAGACTTAACAGCACTTTTCTATTAATAGTTTTAATGTACGTTTTTGTTTGGTTACTATTGCAATATTTCTATTAGTGTAGGAGGTAGGTACCTATTATGTATTATAATATTTTCCTTTAATTAAAGAATTCCATATGCATATTGGCCTTAACCATAACTATTGGGAACATATATATGGGTTTCAAGAAGTGGAAATTACAAAAATCCTGTATAATTTACCAGACTACGCTAAACAACATGTATCCCTGATTTTAAACAGTATGTAAATATGATCAATTTCGTATTTGACGCACGCACGTCGGTACTCGATTTCGTATTTAATTTACGTTTATAGTTTAATATTTTGTAATTATAGCCGAAGAGACACCTGCTTGTTGCTACTAATATTCGATTCACATCTGATCACAGTATGACAACATAGTTGTGCTAATGAAGGTACTTTCTACCTTAATTAATACATAGATTATGGGTTTTGTTACATAAACGGTTAGCACATTTGTTCACAGGTAGAATTCAAAATCGAATCGTAAATTTATCTATTATTGGATTTGTATGCTTGATTAGATATAAACTATATTAATTATTCATAAAAATAGCTACTGGAAAGAGAGGTGAATATAGTTATGGTAAGGAGTAAAAAAGATAAAGAATTAAAGGGCAGGTGTCAGTGTACATCTGCCCTTGCTGCGAACTTTGTGCCCCCCTTCTCAGAGCCCCCTTTAAGTAGAAATTGAAGTAGTATATAAGGTAAGATCTTTGTCTTTAGTCATCCATTTAAAAGGATTATAAAGTTAAATTTGATCGAGGAGTATATCTAATTATAGGTAAGAGTAATGAGCGTCCATACAAAATAGGTCATTGAAGTCCAAGGATGTAAAGGAATTCACATAATCATTAAAGTAAACATGGCGTTTGCCAGCGAAACAGGTGCTTAGTATAACTGTAGAGTGAAAAGGGTTGCAAAATGTATAAATTGTTACAAACATGTAATACTCCTGTATAATTAATACATAAAAATTACCATCGACATCTGAAAATTGCACCGATTCATTTGAGACATGCTTACTTGCGGGTGCCTTAAGTGCATGCGACAGGTTAATTTCAAAAATAAATTGACGCTCGTCCACCGTCGGCTTTTATGGGACGTGTTTATGCGAGAGGGACGATAATAGAGGCTTAGTGAATCCTGTGAGGACACAGCTGCCTCTGGGCGGGCACAACGGTTTGCGAGTACGCACATGAATTTTGAGTACACATTAATTACATCAAAATTAGAGTCATTTTTGATTCGACATGCCAATATTTTTAATAAGGTAATGGGGTATTAAGTGCACCCATTAAGTTTTAGCATAAATAACCGTTTAATTGTAATTCCCTCGGCGAGTTAAAAGCGAATGTTGTGTTCAAAATTTTGAAATTTCATGTTATTTTATCTACGGATTCCTTGCCAAGAGGATACATATACCTTACAAGACAATATTTTTGTTTTGAATATTTATAATAATTCTATTCTATATTTAATATGTGTTTTAATACTAGATAAGACATAATTAACATAAAAAAGCACCGATGTACCCAGGTAGGTATGTAATTTCACATATAATCAGCACTCAGTGAGAAAAAAATTAATATGTGGCTAGTGGCTACTAAAAGTAACGATTAACATAAATATGTTGAGGACGCAAATGTATAGAGTACGATTACCGTAAAACCGAGCGGCAGATTCAATTCTGATAATACGACAAAAGCTTCAACAAGTGCGAGTACCAACTTATACAGTCGGTTGTTGAAAAACATTATATAAATTCAACCTTTACTGCTTGGATAACAAGGTTGAATGTTGCGTTAACTTTGAGAGTTATTAAATTTAGTATGGTTGTTATGTGTGAGTAGTAGATTTGATAGAGATCTGGGCTCACGCGGTTAAATGCAAACATAACTGAACAAGGTTGGGACTACTGCCTGAATTAATTGCTTTAGTACCACTGTCACTTTATTTTATGCTTAGAATACCTTTTATTTTATTTTACATAATTTGCTCGAGTACGTTCATAATTTTACTATAAATAAAACATATAATAGTGTGATTTTAAGCTGTGATTATGTGTTGGATGATATTAGAAATCAATTACAAAATATTTGAACACAATTTAATATTTTGCGTTATATCACCTATGATTATAATGAACAGATGTTTTAAAAATATTTATTGCAGTTAATATTTTAATGATAATAGATAGATGGATTAGCAAAGAGCCCTTGAATCTTATGTTAATAATTAGGTATTATTGATTGTCTTAAATAAAATCTTTAAAATAGGACTAATATAAATCTGTTATACAGTTAAGCATATAAATGCCTTTGTATGGATACGGAATCTTGTAAATCTATTAATTCTTAAGATCAGCGCGTGCGCCAATTCTGTCGCACATCGATGAATGCGTGATTTTTTCCACTTTTATTAGTAACCTACAAATGTAATCGTTTACATAAATGCAGCTGCCGATTCCAAGGTTTTCTTTTTGTGTACATTTTGATTGATTGATACATATATTAGCCCGTAAATCGCGGGAAGGCGTCAAATAAAAATAACATGAACGTGTGTACTAAGCATATAAATGAATGAATAATCTTAAGGTACCAGTAAAAATACACTTTTATTACATGTATGTTTGTTTGTAAGATCGATCCCATAAGGCATTGTTGAGAGGCGTTGAAACCCTAAGTTTAATCTAGATTTACGTCGTAAAATTGAATGGCTCGACCCATGCTTGAGGCTTATATAAATATTGTGATGTCTTAATCCCTTAGCGAATCTGAAGTTAAGATAATACGCAATTAATAAAGGAGAATACATTGTAAGTTATTATAGAAATTACTAAGCTTTAGCGCAAAATCTAAAATTCTAAAGAAATAATTAAAACAAATCGATTTTAACTGTTTACAAATTACAAGTAGGTACTGTTACTGTTATAATATGCTACTATATAATATAATGATTTGAAGAGATGGTTAAAATTGTCTTTTAAACCACTGAGAGCTTTGAAAGAATATGGATAGAATATTTAGTTAACTGTCAAACGAAAAAAGGCAATGAAACATTCATACTTTTTTAAGCATTAAATAACATTCATATATATATTTAAAAATAAACAAAACAAAAATATTATCGTTGTTTAAAATTAATTACACCAATCAAATTATTAAATTAAACTCCACAGCAGAAAACAATGAAGCCATATTCTTAACACATGCTATCTAGTAAACGCTTAAGGACCTGATAAATCTAAGAGCAATAAAATATAAATCAGGGCAGATTTCATCGGCGTAGCTTCGTGAGCTTTATGCAACGGATATAGCAATTTGTAAGGTTCAAATAAAACAATTAGCTTAGCTGCTCTTATCATTACGTAGATCGCCGATAGCAATGTTACCTGAGAAAGTGTAAATAGATGCGGGAATGGCCAATAAAGCAGTGCATTATTTAAATCGTTAGAGCTGTAATTTCCAGAGACACATGTATTTTTAAATCAAGAATATTTCAGCTACGCCCGTGATGCCATAGCTGCACTTGATAGTATCAAAATTATGTAAATGTAGGTGCTGAATGTACGTGTAAACATACCGTAGTCCGTACTAAACTTTAATGGGAATTTCGTTTAAAATGTATAGTAAATACATGGTTTTTATGTGATTTCGAGGTCGATACACACGCATTTTATTCGGGGCGATGTTTTCGTATTATATTAATGAGATGGCGGGCATATTTAAAAGTAGTTAGTCACTTAGTGGGTGTTTAAATTTAATGGGTAGTTAATGTTTATTGAAGTTCATAAGCATTTTTATGATCCGTCGAAAAGTTGCCTTAAAAGGAGATTTGTATATGTATAAAACAAATGAATTGAATCGTGGGACCAAATCGCGTATTTTGATATCTCAATCTGAGTTGGGTCAGAGACGCCGCAGTCACGACACCCTTCGGTGGTCACGAGCGAATGTGAGCGCTTATTAATTGTTATCAGAGAAACAAATTAACTATTTACAGCGGATACTTGTATGTATAGGGAACGAATGGAAGCTTTTATTTATATTTTTATTAATTAGATATTTTTGTTTCTTAATTAATTACTAATTTTACATTTCAATAAATTAATATTGTAGTTAGGTATTGTTAACATACATTTCTACCTAAGTTGTACACAATTTATTTATAATCTTTATTGCATACAAAACATTAATACAAATTTCACACACACAGGGATGCTTTATTGCTTCAAGCAATTTGTTCACAATTTTTATTATAAACACAATTAAGATTAATCTAAACCTCTGTACTGAAAATTTTATGAAATAGTTAAGAGTAATTACAAAATTACAATAATGACTACAAAGATTGACATTGTCTGGTAGAGCTAACTGAACCCATTTTATGGGTGGAAATAAAAAGCACATGACATCAGTTACGTAAGCCATATCGAGACCCAATAAAATAGTTAATTTTATTTATTACGACAATCATAAAACTTTATCTTGGTTAACTCTGAAGGTTGTAAAACGACGCTTTCTATGAACTTTAAGCAGGTCGCTTTATTTCGTTTACAAAACTAAACCATTATTTATTTTCCAATATATCGCAAGCTTAATTAAATAATAAGCCAATTATTGTAAATCACAACAAGCAATTAATTATTTATAAACGTTTAAAAATACATAATTTTAATATGTTAATTTTGTACAATGTGAAAAATGTGTAAATTGAGGATTACAACATTAAAACCTTCAAATAATGGTAAGCACAAGCTATAGTTGATACAAAACTTATAATAAAAATAAAAAGTAGCCTTTTAAAACTGACAAACTATGTTTATCGACCAATTCGTACAGCTCTTAGCGGTAGTGACTTTCCTACAGGCTACACGCGGGGTCCAAGTCCAACCCCAAATATAATTTCGTCCGCGGAGTAGCTACTATTTTATAGTGCTATTTTCACTTATTACATAAACACAAAGTGTCATATATTCCAAAGATAATCTCCTCTCCTTTTACTACGAATTTTCTTGATCTAAACTGGTTAAAAACATCAAGGGACAATTTTCAAACAAGTCATTTGTCATATTTGCCACGTCCCATAATCGAGGCTTAATAATAAACAGATTGTAATAAACTATACATACAGCATCCGACACGCACAGGGCAAAGGTCCCGCCGAAATTAAATACAGGACACACTTGCTTAAGGCTCGGATGCAATAAATTCAGGCCCTAAGTGATTTTTGATTTATTTTATTAGCCTCAATGTATTCTGTATGTATTGATGTACGAGTGTGTATGCTTATAAATAAGTGGAAATTACGATTTGGTTGTGAACTTGATATTGTATTTATCAGGAAATTTTGGATAAAATTGGAATCGGATCATAAAATCTTATAATACTCACATGAAATAGAAATTATATAGATAGATACCTATATATAGGTGCAAATATAATAATGAAACTAAATTATTATGATAAATACTGGATTTTTATATTATTCTTAATAAATCTTCTTATTATAACCTTTACACATGTGTTTACCTCTAACAAACTGATCATCAATGACGTCGAAATTCAAAAGCAGAGCTTGAGAAGCGTCTCAAGCTGTTAGGAGTAAACTCATGTTTTAGCACATCCGATGACCTCTCTGCCTTCTTGTCTCATAAAAAGCATTTTACGTATAAAAACTCCCATGCACGCCTCTGAGTAGCGGTCACCAAAATTTATATTTATTTTATTCAAGTATAGTTTATAAAAAAAAAATATATATTCAAATTTTAATAAAATAAACACAATTCAAGTGATAATAATTAAAAATGCAAATTAATTAGATAAGCACGTGCTCGAATTCCACTGTGTGTTACGATTTGTCATTAACGTGACAAAGATTGATTATGATTAGTACAAAATGTCGTCTTTATATGCGCATGTACTGCTCTAACTAGTTTGTACCAGTTTCTAACAACTGCATTAATGTCTGAATCTTGAAATAACATCAAAACGAGTGTGCGCATGCCTTCGTTTATAGACGTTTCGATTTAAAATACCGTAATTAAATAGTTACTTTTCGATGAAGAAAGTAAAATGAACATTTAAAATTTGAGTAATTTTTTGATCAATTTGATTTCTCTTCGATTGAGTTCTAGTGTTAGAGACCAAGAACCACATCGGAATTCTGCGTCATAGGAGTTAAGGTTTGATGATTTTTGAGGACTGGAATTTTGGTCTTCATACCAGTAATTTTTAGACGAAGTATGTTCCATCTGCGTCTTCTAATATAAATAATCATAGTTCCAAATTAAGAAGTAAATGAGTATGTAATTTCGTGAGTCTCGGAGGGTGGTTCGCGGCCGGCGGTCGACCCTTACCTGGAAGGGTTAGGGGGTTATTTTGATCATCATTAACTTAGTACCGGCATCAATCAAAGGTAAATATCATTAGTTTGTGATTCAATTATTTAAATTATTATGCATTTTGTGAAGGTAGTTCACGATACAAAATTTATATATGTATATACATAATATGTATAAATTTTGTATCGTGAACAATATATCGTATGTTCCACTTTGCATTATGAGGAATCTTAGACAAAATTCATAAAATTTGGCAGTTATAATATAGCAATATCTAATTATAATATATGGAAAATGATGATTGGTACTATCATATACATAATTTGTAGAGAATGTTTTAATGTATGCAAAATTTAATGAATCACATAAGTCTTAATATCTAGACGTAGATATATAGCAAAAAGTCATTAATTTTTTTGGAAAATATCGGTATAATTATAGTTAGTAGGTATGTTATATAGTTAGTCATCGTTATAATCGAAATTTTAACCTACAACCCTAATGCCCTGTATGCCAATACATCACACATTTTATACATAACATTCACCCCCTTTGGCTTTATATTTTATATAAGTAAATGATGATTCAGCATTGCGTGATTCATAGACACTCTTCTTTTACCCTATAAAGATAAATTAGAATGGTGTAAAGCCACTACAATTAATATTTTTCATACAATGATTTATTAAGTATTCATTTCTGATACGTGTAGAGCAACGTTTTGATTCATTATTGTAAGTAAAATGTAAAAAAATATATGATTGCAACCAAAAATGGCTATAACAGGTATGAAGATATTGAAAAAAATAAGGAATTTCTTTATATATCACGTAATTACTGCTCTACGATCAAGTAAAGTAAGTTAAAATAAATCACCACTTCATTTTAGCATTTTTTCTATAAAGAAAGAATGAGAATACCCGTGTGAAACGGCCCTTAGGTTTCCACAAATCAATCTACAAATTTGAATTCATAATAATTATGTTAATGAGCCGCAATGTCTGTCATTGTTAGATCTTGTACTTAATGATAAACATCGTGCCTCTGCGACAAGCTGTTTGATGGCTTGATTTGACAATCACTATTTTCTTCTATGTAGAAATCGTTTAAAACGTTGTTGTAAACTATTTCTAATAATAAATCCATACTAATATTATAAATGCGAAAGTAACTCTGTCTGTCTGTCTGTCTGTTACTTAATCACGCCTAAACTACTGAACCAATTTTCATGAAATTTGGTATGGAGATATTTTGATACCCGAGAAAGGACATAGGTTAGGTTTTATCCCGGAAATCCTACGGGAACGGGTTTTTCTTTGAAAACGCGGGCGAAGCCGCGGGCGGAAGCTAGTGTTTAATATGTAAGAAATTGGCTTTCTTACATTGGCTCTACCTTTTGAATAACTTAATCGCTGCTTATGACAAACTGCAGAATAGTTTCAATTGATCATATCATATTAAAACTAAATTTTTTAATCAGAGAAAATAAATAGTAAATGTTCCACACTATTACTAGAAATAGACAAACATATCTAGACATAATTAGAAAATAAAATAGGAGCATAATGGTATGGTTACTTCATTGAACAGCAAACAGCACTACTGTTGAAATGTTAACTATAGAAGAGCAAATACGGAAGTTTTAGTCGTGTGCCATTTCAGTGCAGGGGTGAGCAACAATGGGTTGCATTGAAGCCGTTCATTGCCAACACCGTCGCGTGCCGTCCACCCACGCAAACTGAGATAACAAGTTGAATACATCTGCTTGTTTGATATCGGTAAGTAGCAAGTTTGATGGAATTTTCTAGATAACATTTTAAATGTACCGCCGTATTATGTCACGACGGAGACTCGACGGATTTGGATCACATGGGCGACCTATTACGAGATATGTATGATCCGTGTATCTATCGTCGATCTGGTATCTCTCTTGATGACATCATTATTAAAATGTAATGTGTGACACCAAAGTGACAAAAATGGAGAACGGAATCCGACTGTTTTATCAGATCGTAATACACTTCAATGAATGTTCTCTGTTTTTAAAAAAGGTACTTAGGTTTCCATACCATCCTTCCAGATAATAGAGCGGCTCAATGAATAAATTAAAATTTGTTCTACCAAATTTTTGTCGTAACTGCCTACTTTAAATTAATGAAACTCAACATTATCGATAATATGTTCTCATAAATAAACATTATAATTTGACAAAGGGTTCCGGTGTCATTACAGGAACTCACAGCTCGCGGGCAATTTGTGAGAAAAGATTCAATTTACTTTATTATCTATTTACTCATGATAAATCTTCAAATGATGAACGATTGGACAGGGAAAAGAATGGAGCTATCATTTGTATAAAAATAATCTTAAAACCTACCTTAACAACATTGTTTTATTACTCTTAGCTCAAACAGTTCCGTTTTCTTTCTTTGGTTTACAAAGAAAGGAAAAATAAAAAGGCCTAACGACCTAGCAAGGCTTTTGTGTCTAAATGATTATTAGTTTTTGCACATTAAGTTCATTGATATGTTAGACGTGGTTTTTTACTTACATAACCCAATGTGTTAAAATTCAAATTTATTAAGGCCATAAAAAATGATAAGTTGCAAACTGGTATGAGAATTTTGTGCGAAAAAGTACAGATTGCAAAAAAATCTAAGCATCATTTTGTATACACAAATGTGTCAAAAGAAAGCTGACATTTATTATAGCACATTTAAAATCACCAAAAACTCATTAAAAAACAGTTAACAGTTTATAATTATTTATTGCATATTGATATTTCTTAGTGAAATAAAATATTTTATACGCACGTAAAATACGGTTATCACTTCTTCACAACCACTAAAGGAGTTTTATGTTCTCCATTTAACAAACATTGCGGGTCTAGCCCCAATCTACTATGATTAAAAGCATTATGTTTATAGCTCCGAAACGTTCTCGTATTAAGTGGACATAATAGGCGACGTTTATCTTAATTTTAGACTCCACAAAACGTTTGACGGTCGTTATGATACTTACCTACGTTTAACTTAAAACAACAAAAAATTGTGTCATAAAAATAAATTCAACACCAATTTTATGGCTTAACTTTTCAATCTACCGCGGCAATAAAAGTGGACCAAGATTGAAATAGTGTAAACAAAATAGTTCGCTGATGCGTTTTATGCAAACCGTACCTTCCGCTGTGAAATTATGGAGTGTGTTATTGAATTTCGAAAAAAAAGTACTCCAAAACAAACAAAATGTAATAAATAGCCTGCACATTTTCATATTTCTTCTAAATTAAATTTGGGCGTGATGAACTCACTTGAGGCGTTTTCTCTGTTCATCAATCAAAATGTAGTCGCGAAGAGAAGCGCCATTTACTTCCTAACAGGCATCCCTTTTATACTACGCTATTTTATATAAGCTGGAAAGAGAGGGATTATCTTGGCACTCGATTAGACGATATACAATTACGATTTTCAGGGTTCACACTGATACCCTCTCGGCTGACTTCAGAAGCAGTAATCAATTTTATACACAAACGGTGGTTATTAATTGATTTTTTTTCCAGTCTAATGACCAAAAACAACATCTGCCAAATGTAGGGATGGTCGTTAGCGATCGTGGCGAAGTTAACTTTTTGGTTATACAACATTTTTGCGCGCTCTTCATGATATTGCGTCGAACACGTGCCATTCTGTTAACATGAAGGTTGCCTTTTATTTTTATATTCATTACCGAAAATACGCTATAACTTAACGCTATAAAATTTTGAATGACTGATACATATTAATAAGTTAAAATAAATCCTTAAATCTATCAAAGATACCTATGCATATTTTTATATGTAGGCTTATTTACTAAAGAATACATATTTAATTAAGCACATATGTTCGCTGTATTTAATGAAACTTACTGTTCAAGGGCATAAAGCAGCATAAATCAAGATGTTATGACTGCGATAAGGAATCGATAACTGTTAATTTATTTCAGGCTGGCCTATAAATAAAAGTCAAGTAACAAACGAATTTGCATCGCTAGATAGATCTCACTGAGAGCTCAGTGGGACACTGCCCTTATTGGTATTAGGGCTCTATAAATTTTATTCGTTAGGTTTGGACTCCCCGTGCAGTCTATTTATTTATGAACCGCGGACCTTCCTAATAATATGATGTATTACAAAGGGTCTATGGGTAAAATTAGATTAGTTACAATTACTTAGCGGCATTAAAACACACGGTGTTATTTATTGCTATCTAATACAAATGTAGATTAATGTGAACGATATACTAATAAAGTTTATATCGTAAACGTATTAAATGTTCATAACTAAAGTTTATTTAAGTTTATTTGTTTACATAAAGTAAACAAAAATGGTTTTTGAATAAAGCGAAATGATATAAAATCTGAAAAAAAAAAGGGTTAAGCATACCGGCCGACATAAAAGGGAATTCTGACAATAGTTCGTTTTGCATTCATGTTTACATTTAGATTTGATAAAATTCCTTCAATCTAGATTGACCAAAACAATTGAGAGATTTGATGATAAAGAAAATGTCCAGCTAAACGTCTACTATACTTCTGTGGGCTTGAAACATTTCCGTAAATCAAATTGAGGTCCGGAGGGCAGCCCGTTTGCATCCGTGCGTACATCAAGATTGCTATCTTAGATAGATTTACAAGAGCTGTCGTTGAGAACGTTCCCTCTCCAATTGATGTAAACGAATTATTTGTTTATTTCGACTGTGTTAAGACCGGTTTTACAGCGCTTGTAAACTTACTACGTCGTAAGTAATAGACGTCGGTTAACCTGCGATGTCGTTTTATTTTAAAGTAATCAACGGCCAATTAATAAATTGTTGCTATAGCTCAGTTTCAAGGATGTGTTTATTTTAATTTACATACCTACTTGACGTTTTATTGATAACAAATGAAGTTTGTTAGGGGATAATTCTTCCTTCAAATATATGAAAATTATGTTGATGACCCCACTCTGGGTTAAAGGATGTGAAAAATTCAAGGCGGTATAACAAGGCAACTAAACAAATAACACATTTAGTTGATTTACTGTGTTCCAATACAGTTTATTTGGCTGTCCTCACCTATGGGTGGGCGCCAAACCCCCGCTACGATTTAGATCAAAACTACTCCCGTGGCGTGTGATAACTTTTAAAATTAGAGTAAGAAATAATATAAGCACTATAAATCGTTTCAAGCTTTTAATTATGTTAATTAGTCATTTTAATGTACGGTTAATTATGCGAATGGACTTCCTCATTCAATAAAATTATAATAAATACACTATACACGTGTATTTTGCGTAAATTTTTAGCAATGATTGATTATCGAATTTTTACCCGGTTTTACCCGCAGTGCTCCGCTCCTGTTCGTCTTAGCGTGATGATATAGGTGCATTCCTCGATAAATGGGCTATCTAACACCGAAATAATTTTTCAAATAGTAATGTAGTTCCTGAGATTAGCGCGTTCAAACAAACAAACTCTTCAGCTTTATAATATTATAAGTATAATAAGTATAGATAATAGCGATTTTGAACTACGAATAAAACTTTGTGAATAAAACCATAAATAAATGTGAATAATATGAATAAATACGTTGAAATTAAATAACCAATACGTCTTCCTCATTGTACGCACAGCACATAAAAATTGAATATGCAACAAAGGCTAACTAACCATGGATTTACATACAGCGGCACCGAGTTCCGAATCACCCTTTCGCGACATCAAACATAACAAAGCGGTTTCCGGGTTGCGAATACATCTCAATCAATTGCACAGGAAACTGGAATGCTTCATTAGCCGCGCATAATGTACCCGTAGTGTATGCAAAGCCTTTACTGCACCGACAATGACCAGGGTTGAAATATACTTTCCGCTTTTATGAAATGCTGACAAGCATATCAATGTATGTATGCTTGGTTTTGAAAGCGTGTCTATGAGATTTGTGGTGTGTCAATTTATAGGTATGTCTGTTTGGTTTATAATAATCTTTGAATGAAGTAAGGAATCTATTCGTAGTAGGTTCTTATACAGGTATTATTTTTTACATTATATGGATTACAATATATGGATTAATTGATACTATCAAGCTATATTTATGTTTGAGCTATCCATTTGTCTTCTTGACTATCTATTATTACTTATGAGTAATATTGAGAAAATGTTAATAATAATTTATAATAGATATAATAGTTAAAATGCGTACCTAAAACATTTACATGTATTTTCATGAATAAGCAGAATTTATTCAACTTTTACGATCTGAGTGACAACGTTAATTAACAGTGGAGGCTAAATCGTCCATCTAGTTGGATGTGCTTCACTTTTTGTATGTTGACAAAATTATGTCTTTATACAGACTGCAGTATCAACGACCACCATCTTGACTGACGCAGTCTCGATCACTAATTTGTACCTGCGACAATGAAGCAGTCTTGATTGTTTATTTATAATGCAATTTGGTGGGGACTTTACGTATGTTATAAAGAGTAATGTTATGTTTTTGATTGCAGTAATTCTGCTGTACAGTGCGGTTCTTATTCCAATGCGACCGTTTCCTTTACTGTTTGAGTATTCAATCCAATAAAAAAATATATGATAATATTTGAGTTTTCCATTTGTCTGTATAAAACTAGACCTCGGAAGCATGGTATCCAAATCGTTTTTTTTTGTGCATTTCAGAAATAACGTCGGTTTTTATTCAAAAAAAAGTACTCCGTACTCCGAATTCACACATGTTGTATATTTTTGATTAGTATTCACTTTTAAACACTTACATTTTTTTCTTTTAGAAATTATCATTACAGGGAGTAATGTTATTATCCCCGAATCCCAAAAAAACGCAATAAAGAATAATATTCCAATAAATCATAGTTACTTGTGAGTTGTGTTATAAATAAAAATACCGTATATTTAAACCGCTATATACGCTTTAGCAGTAACCAAAAAAGTCTATTTGAGAAGTACCTACTTTCAATAACTTTGGCAATGTTAGTCAAACTCAAACAGATATCAAGTTACAGGCGCCAGTGGGCAAACTGCAATATTTGCTTAGGCTTTGCAGTCTAAATTATTATTTTTAATTTCGTATAACGGTGGTCAGTAGATTGAAGTATGTTTTCGCGGTTAAAGATTGCTTTATACGTTTAGTCCATTGAAATGTTACATTTTTTTGGCCTAACCTTGCATTTTTTAGAGGACGCAATTTTATTTTTTGGATGTGTAGGGGGGTTCAATGTGAAGCTAAAACCAAGTTTATGGGGTCGCCACCCTTGTCCCACGGCCGCCATCTTGAAAATAAAGGTTGAAATGGTTTTTACGATAAATCTCTTAAACTATTTATCTGATAAAAAAAATTTGTTAACATAATTTGTTGCAAATTAAATTCTCTACAACTTTGGTCCAGTAACTTTTTGTCGTAGAACTACAAATAAAAAATTTATAAGCGAAAATGTTCAGAAATTAGAGCTATTTAAATGTTTCGATAAAATTATTTTTTATCATTTTACGAAAAAATGATATCAGACCATTTTTGTAGATTGTTTTTCGAGGAACAACTTTTACATACAACATTTTTTCATTACGTCAATAGGTAAGGTTTTACAGCGCTCTGATGTGAGTACTATTTTTCAGTACTCTTAACTATACATATATTGGCTATTGGCTCTTTTCCCATGCAGCACTGCAAGAACAGAACATTTCAGCCCTGCTTTTCGACGTAAAAAAAACGTGCTTCCAGACTCTACCTCCTGGGTGGTGGGGAAAAGAGTCAATAATTAATTATTAATAATATTGCAAAATTAATTATTAAAAATATTATAATAACAAAAAAAACAATTACTGATGACAAATAATTATTAGTACACACATAATATATGTATAACGTATAGCTCAGAGTACTGAAAAATAGTACTTATTTCGGAGCGCTTTAAAACCTTGGCTATTGACTTTATGAAAAAATGTTGTATGTAAAAGTTGTTCCTCGAAAAAAAATCTACAAAAATGGTCTGATATCATTTCTTCGTAAAATGATAAAAAAAAAGTTTTATTGAAAAATATAAATATCTCTATTATCTGAACATTTTCGCTTATAACTTTTTCATTTATAGTTCTACGACAAAAAGTTACTGGACCAAAATTGTAGAGAATTTAATTTGCAACAAATAATGTTAACAATTTTTTTTTATCAGATAAACCTCAGAGCAATAAACCTATTATTGCTCTGAGAGATAAACAGTTTAAGAGATATATCGTATAAACCATATCTTCCGCTATTTTCAAGATGGCGGCCGTGGGACAAGGGTGGCGACCCCACAAACTTGGTGATAGCTTCACACTAACCCCCTCTACACATCAAAAAAATAAAATTGCGTCCTCTAAGAAATGCAACCCCAAATGTAACTTTTCAATGAACTAGTTACTATGTCCGTCAATTTGAGTTGATGGCAATAATATAAAAATTATACTATTCAATAATAAGTTTTATCCCGCAGTTACACAGACAGCTTTAAAAGTGAAAGAAACCTATACCTGAATCATACTAAACAAATATTTAATGTTATATCTAACTGAAAATATGGTAAGTAAATGGCTAAAATAAATATGGATGACAATCCGACATGTTCTGCAATTGAACGACTTGAAACATGCTCCTGCTTCTACTAGCTTCTTGTTGCAAATTGCTCCATTTCTTCAGAGTACCATACACTACAGATGTAATATTCGATAGACCACCATCAATCACCATCTCCAAAGGAGGCTAATGTTCGCACACGTGCTGAAATCGAGAAGGGTTTTTGCTGAGTGTTCGGTTACGATTGACCGTGAAGTGCCCTTATGAATTGCATCGGTATGCACTCAACCCTTTTATTCAGACATTGTGCAACCGATACGTCATCTGTCGACGCATTCGATTCCTTTGATTATTCGCCGACAAATCGATCTGTGCCATTTCTACTCAATTGTAAACAGATGTTCTAAAGCCAGCAATGAATTTAGGACAGTGTACTGTGAAGTATCGTAACAACAACAAATAATTAAACCAAATGCATGTAAGAATGTTCTTCATGGATCAAAGCGGACACGTATAACCAAGAACATAATATATGACTGAGGTGAGATAGTTGTGTGTTCATAAAAGACCACACAGATTAAAATTTGTATTCATATAAGAATCCATTACATTATTGAGGAAAAGGATTTAATATCCTTACTTGCAATATCTTAATTAAAAAATAAACAGTAAAAATTCTTGAAAGATTATCTTTTTGTTGTAAAATGGAAATAAAATAAAGATATTCAACTCCATAATGACACTGTTTTATAGTTATATCATAAATACGCCTTAGTATTTAAATATCCCGGCTACTATCTATGATATTTCCATCAATAGAGTTGTTATTAAAGCTACAATGTCTTACCACTAAAAGCTTCTGTAGGTAATTAGCAAAAGCAATGCAATGCATTTGTAAAAATTGCGAATAATCGTAGTATCCATAAAATATATACAAATGTCAAGCTGTAAAGTCCTTGATTACTTGCTTATACTTTGCTTGGAGATTAAATAAGCGGTATTGGTTTAAAATGTTAATTCTCCTTCAGTAACCAAGCCATTATCATCAATACAGAAATATTAAATGGAATGCAAAAAATGCTTAAAATATTTCAGATTCTGTAATAGCACATTTGGTTTTGTTTGCTATTTGATAACTTTTATGCTCTTATTTTTATGAATCTAATTTTGTTAATGATTACTAAATGATCTTATATATCCTAATCTATGTTATGATGATATTAAACATCTTTGTGTACGGTTTATTTGTCACAGAACACGATTTATACTAATTATAAGTACAATTTTAATTTAAAAGTACTCGTCCCAAAACGCAATTCGCAAAAGGCAGTTACAGAAAGATGCATATCGTAAATCGTAACTTATTATTGTGATGATTTCTGCGCATGCTCCTATAGAAAGTACACCTTGCTGTATCGACGATCTATTGAATACCCAGCAATTATCTAAATATCCACAATACCCTTTGGCATCTGCCGATCCAACACTGCGCCACGAAATCATCTTTACTATTAAAATATAGGACAAGGTGTTTGATGAGTTATCAAGGAACGTGCCAAAATAATTCACCTGGAGTTACCTTTTAAATGGAACAAAGATTGTATTTCGTACCCATTTCTATGAATGAATGTGAGGTCTTTGCATCACCTTGCTGTGTCACAATTGTTTGAAAGAGGATTATATTACATTATCTTTACGTGCACCATAATTAAGCACCCACATCTATAAGTTCAATATTGAGAAAAAACGCTTCGCCCCAGCAGATGCGGTCTTATTGCAAACAGTCCTAAAATCTGAATCAATTTTAAAAGTAATTCAATAACATAATGTAGATCACGGTAAAATGTATTGCTTCCTTCCACCTTGAAGCCAATACATGACCCTCGCGTCTCGGAAGCGTTTACGTGATACAGTTATGTTGAAAAACTGTAACACTTGAAACATTCATTGTTTGTAATAACGGCACCGCTACACCCTTACATTCGAATCGATACAAAAACCATCGGTACCGTTTTATAAAGATTTTTATTCTAAGCCTTATACACATAAAAAACGCGTAAGGTGTTCCCACCACGTTACGGTCCGTTATATCAATAGAGATTAAAGGCACGCGTTGGCTCAAGTAAAGCTGAGATCCGGGCGCATTGTCGGTGTTCGTATTTGATGTGGCTGAAAAAGACGCCTGGACAATACTTTAAGACTTTTAAGCTTGAGGTAATCAGGTGTAAACCGGACCCGTTCACGGTGATACTTACTTTCGACTGCAAAAGCTTTTCGGGTTATATAAATCTTCATTACGGAGTTTATCGACTCCGTTTTAGTTAGAAGGCACTAAACAAATAAGATAACTAATTAGTTGGGAGCGGAACAAAATTGATATCATCCATCAGTATGGGAACTTCTTGATCCCTGCTCCAATTACGTTCATCTTCTTAATTGCATTTGAGATTCTCGTAAAGAAGATACCAATTAAAATAAGTTTGTTCGATTAAAGTGTCGACAATGTTACTTAACAAGTGACTGATAAACGTTCGTTAAATTAATGTAGTCGATAATCCGAACACTTCTTGTATTCCGGCCGATCTCGTAAAACGTTAAAATAAACACAGACATTATCACGTGTATAGAGTAACATCGATACTTAAGATTTTAAAACGTACATAAATAACATTTCATCAATAATAAGAACGTAACTGGAGTATTAATGTATTTCAGAAAAGAATAAATAAAATAGTTGAACTTTCCCAAGGAGAGGAATCTTATCGCTCGGCTTTTTCAATAGCAATCATTCATATAATTAATTTCGATAAGTATGACACCTCTATACTGATACAGGAGCCGATGCTTTTAGTCCGTATCGCATAGTTTAATTTATCCAGCCCTCGATGTGATGAAAAATTGACTGTCTCATATTATATGAATTATTATGTACTTTTGATGCGATATGCTATGCTATATCTATTTATAGGATTCTTAGATAAAACCAAAACTTGTTCACCTCATTTAAATTTCATTCTTTTATTTTAGTGACTTCCTAGAAATAAAACCATGGTCATGTTAATTGTAAACCTAAAAAAGAAACAAACCTGTTATTTACAAAACGATAAGTATCAGGAGGCAATGATCCAATTTGATGTTCGATCTTTTCCCTAATTTTTAGAAATAGTTTAAAATAAAAAAGAAACTAAATTGGCCCGTTATATTTCACACGAGAGTGTGCGGTCAGCCTTGTTTTTGTATCCGCGTCCAAATCTGATAGCAATCGTTATTCGAAGATATTTTAAGTTTTAACCATTCAAATACATATAAATGTGTTAATAGGTATTTATAAATTTTCTATATATATTTTGATGTTAATATGTAATTCTTGGCAAGAACGTTGGTTTATGACAAACAATAAATTATGAAAGATTAATTCCTTACTAATTGATTACACTTTCGTAAAACTTTTACGACAGGTATAAACTTTTACATAGAAATCAAGCAAAGAAATAGTTATAAATAGCTCTGTATTTAATAAGCTTAATACGTGAGTCTCGACACTAAACCAACCGAGGAACACAATTGAATAACGCTAAAGAAAACAAACAAAAACAGGATTTCGGCGTAATCTTCTATTCTCCTCGACTTAGGCGTCGCCGAAAACGCTTCGTACGTTTCATATTTGTTTAAAATAAGTGCAGCGTTTAAAAGATACAACAAAAATACTCGAAAACTTCCGGTCGAATACGCTTCCAATAATTGGAACGGCATTTATTTCCTTACCCAGAATGTGGTAGAATTGTGTTAATTTCTATGGTCGGATAAAAATTTATGTGCCGTATTGTATTAGGGTATAAATCTTCGAAATGGCACGAGCGTTCTATTATGAAATAGGCGTGATGCAGTGTAAACGCAAGATATTGTAAAGTGACATATGTCACCAATTATTTGGTCAATGACTGCGTTGGAGTACCCTGAAGATAAGAATAACGTGTTAAAATGAATACAATCTGATTTATATGTCATAATGAACGCCCCTTACTTCCACTTAAACGTTTTGAACTACAACGGAAGTTGCAACATTCATATGAATCTTTGTATAACAGAGATTTTTAATAATTTTTTGCACTCACAAAATATTCTATTTTCGACTAATGAAAAGAGCAGGCGTGATAACGATCTTTTGTTGGAAACAGCTTGCTACAAAAGGCCGCTATCAAAAGTCCATTGTGTTAATTTCACACTGTTTTGTTCTCAAATTATCTGCAAATCATAATACGGATGCTGTTTATGATGTTGCAAATAAATAACCACGTCCTCTTTAGTTTAATTAATTTCTTTTGGACGATATTTATTTTTATCCACTTTTCGCTTGTTTGATGGAAGGAAAATGGCTATTTGTGGAATGTAAATGGCTATTTATCTAATTTAGAAAATATAATTTGTCGGTGGTTATTTTCAAAGATTTTCTTTTATACAACATTACATAAAACTATATTGATTATCATTTAAGTTTTTTACAATGCAACTAAGCCCTACGGAAGCTTTTGTAAGCATCGTTTCCCCTAATTATTTAATTTCTTGTCGTAGAGCTTACAAGTTTGAGTTAAATTGAAATACACAATTGCACAAGGAGAATTTGGAAGGTTTAATTTAATCCTTAGCTTATCTTGTTCAATCCTTTCCGAAAACCACATAATTTAGAGAACCAATAACGGTTGTGGCTGCGTAGAGGGGAATCGTGAAAAAATATCAACAAAAACTAACCATGCTCTATTGACCGTGACGCAACAATTGTTTAGCAGTTTGCCGAGAACCCTTAAGTCCATCTTGTTGACTTCGACGCACATCGAAATTAAACATGCAAAAAAAACCAAAGGTCCTTAAGAAGATTGAGCGACGGCTCCCATTGTGAACATTGTGTAATGTACCGAGACGACACAGGTATCCTACATCACGCAAGTTTCGACGTAACATAGTGTAGCGATGGACAACAAAAAAATTATTGGGATCTTCGTATGCACGATCAGGTAAACCCCTTTGCACAATTCATAATAGACAATGAAAATAAGTCTGTTGTTGTCGCCACACTTGTATCACAAACTTGCCCAATTTCACGACTGGTTGAGATTTGAAAACATGCAATTAATTTTGTCTGCCAATACATTTAGGGCATGAAATATAGTGTGCAATTTCATGAATGTTAAGAAAATTGCCGTGAAATAGGCGAGAGTCGTTACATTTCCAGCTCCTGTTATTATTTTTATGATTGGGCATTTTTGAACCAGGAGAATTTTAGAGACTTGAAAAATGGTGTAAATCTTGTTTAAAATTATGACCTACTCATCAAATCATGCTAATCTGTTTATAAAATTATCTAGCACACATTATTGACGTGAGCAATAAACTGTAGAAGTAGATGAATGTAAATAAAAGAAAGTTAAAGGTAAGTCTAAGAATTTTATACTAGTTAAGTGTTTATTGTAAAATATTCATCACGTTGGTATAAAAGACACGAAGATTTATGATGTCAATATATGTAGTTAATATAGCTCAATTGTTCGACAACAAAAGATCTATTCGGTATCGGAGCAAAACTAATCGAATTACAATGATCCTAAATTATGACGATAATGGAGTTAAATAGTCTTATTATTGTGTAAGCTTTTGTAAGAATCATATTACACGACACAAAATATTATAATTTTGTTTTTAATACTTGTTTTATTTTACTTCTCATTTTATTTGATCGATCACCCACCGCATCTCCAGCTTAAGCTCATTAAACATAGTATTAAACACTTTTTACAAGTGAGTTATTTAAAAAACATTGAGATGGCATTCAGAAAATCCAAAATAAGTAAAGAAATTTTATCGAAAGAGACAATTTTTACAGTGTTAATATTGATATTTCATATAAACTTTTTGACTCGCTATTCCAGTTTTTTGTTCATACGATAAAATGAATGAAAGTTCAACAGAAGTCAGAAATCAATGCAAAAAATAAAAAATTGCTTTCACACGATCGAAATGTTGTTTCCGATCATCCAATTTCGGTTTATCGGTTGCGGCCACAAATCATTGAAAAAATTGAGTTTGAAATAAGGTAGAAGAGGTAATTAACGCCCGCCTAACAAAAATCTATTTTTTTATTTATTAAAACTACTTTAAAGCACATAAACAGACGACGAGTAGGTTTGATATTTCTTTCTAAACCGAAAAATACCAATTAAAACGTGAAACTATTTATGTTTCATGACATAAAGACATCTTTTTAAAAACCTTTTCTTGGGCGTTTATAGAAATACTGTGTTAAATAGCGCCCGTTTATGAAAGAAAATTGTGTATGCCTAAAATACGTTCTTATAGAATTTCTGCTAAGTAAAATATAAAAAGCACGTTATAAAATTTCTTTATTAAAAATAAAAGAAGCTCAAGAAAGAAAATTTAGTATTAAAACTATAAAATTCGTAACTCACATAAAGTGACTTGTTTCTTCAAGTTGTAACGATTTTATACTTTTTTATTTTAGTTTAACTAATCAACGTTAATATTAGTAATCTTCTACCATACTTTAAACAAAAAAAAAACTAATTTAACGCCCCAAGGTCCGTTTACTGGGCGTTATTACGCAACTGGGCGTTATTGACATTTTTTTTAAATTTTGAAGTAATTAAGTAAATCATTTTGAAAATATTTACAGAATATGAAGTGTGGTTATGTATATTACTGCCAAAGTATAAAATAATCCAAGAAATAACTCAAAAACAACTGAAAACTTATAGTTTCGTTAGAAGAAATTTTTATAACAGCCAGTGCACGTCTAACGCTCTTGAAACGAAAGCTGCTACTGGCAAAGATGGCGACTCCAGACTTACGCAACCGCGCTAGGCGCGTTCTTATTAGTGCAATTCATTTGTGCGTGAGGTACGATGCGGGTCTATTGAATATAAGTGGGTTTTTTGAAGTTCGGGCGTTATTTAACAGAGGGCGTTAATTGACACACCTACCTTATTTTGGAACGAGCAAAAAGTCGGTTCGTTTTAAGGAGAGGCGTGGTGGACACCCGCTCCTGGGAATTACGGCAATTTTGACACCTAAAGTGTGCTAAGTTTGCTGGTACCCCTGTAATTTGCTCGACGCGTCGATACTTCTGAGGGCAACTATGTTCTAGCAACTCCAGCAAGGGAACTCTCACGTATAATATTCGT
This sequence comes from Colias croceus, assembly GCF_905220415.1. Taxonomy (NCBI): domain Eukaryota; kingdom Metazoa; phylum Arthropoda; class Insecta; order Lepidoptera; family Pieridae; genus Colias; species Colias croceus. Next base: position 4,580,355 of record NC_059541.1, on the reverse strand, counting down.
GATCTGCGGAGTCATCCCATTTTAATGAGGATTCGTATCGTAGATTCTACTGATCTAGCGCTCTGTAATTTTGATAAAAATATGTTATTTCGATTACCGAATAATAAGCGTGAATACGGCAGCGAAAGACACAAAATATTTTATTAATTTTAAGGGCTCCGATTTGTGAGTTGAATTTAAGTAAAGGTAAAATTTAATGTTACTAAAATATATTACATTGTAGACACTTAAATATGTTTAAAAAATTATATCATAATGTTATTTAGACTTAATTATTTTTTATAAATTCTAGCACGTATTCCTGTAATGTTTTATTGTGTCATATGCGTGCGTATATTGCATAACAAGGATAAATTAGCAAGATACAAGTATCAATCGTGGCAAAGGACCTAGTATGTTTCCCTATCCATACTATCCATAAATTACAAGACTCAAACTTGGCATAACCACGTGGCAATAAGCCGGTTACCTTTCGTTGATTTTTGACCATATTTTGTGGGTTGAGTTTTATTTTTTATTGCCACAAAAAACAGTAGCAAATATAAAGAATTGCTGATTGCTCAGGAGCTATTACCGTACTATATAATTTAGAAGTAAGCCTATGATTAAAGAAGTGCTGCCTACCTTTTAAATTAAATTAGGATTTTTAAGGGTGGCGCTCGGAACATTCCTCGATCAGCATTTACAGGGCAAAAATAAAAAAGTATAAAAAGAAAATTAATTTACGAACTCGGTATTAAAAGGCACACGTGTTAATGGTTTTTGTTATTGCTCCTTTTTTCTTACGCCAGGATTCATTAACGTTAGTATTCAAGAAGGTGTTTCAATGTGTATTTTACACTATGCTCTGATAGTGATAAAGCTGGGATATCTCGAACGCAAATTCGATATGTAGCGGGTTTTGTAATTAAAATACTTAAATCAGTCACGTTGAAATGTGTATGCGATAGCAATTTCTTCTTGAGTCTATCTTTTGCTTGAATATTTAAGATTAATACACAAGGAAGGTTCGCACCACGGTAAGATTGTATTTTTAAGTCTTAATGGTAATTTTAACATACAGAACATGAGATTGAAACAAATGCAAGACGATTTTAATTGGTTTTATCTAAAGCTTTTGCATCAAAGCGACTTTTGTAAGGCTCGATATCTATAACATAACTTTAGTAATTGCTTATAATACGCAAAGAGATTCGCGTCTAATTCGTATACGTAGTTATATAATTGGCACGTATAGGTTATCTGTAAGTAAAACCGGTCCTCTCAGGAAAGACTACTAGGACCCTGGAGCAATGGATACATCGCAAGCGCAATCTGTGCGCGTTGTAATCTCGCAAATATTTATCGTGTGTCAATACAATATGCCAAATGGGTATGCTTATTATGCTTTATACAAATGTGCGTGTGCTGCGGGCTTTTGTGTGCCGTAAGTGATGAGCGGTTTATTGTTTTGTAATTTTTAGAGGTTATATTGAAAGTATGTATTGAAAGCAGTCAATGAGAAAGTTACATAGACGCCTTTTTGTTTGTTAATAAAATACTATTCGGGCATTTTCAGAGCTTTAGGAGTCGATAGCAAGTATGAGCTAAAATAGTTTTTATTCCATTACTACTAACGCCATTAACAGTTTTATTTACATGATAAATTTTATAAAAAAGGTAGCGCTTTCAAGAAGACTGCTTTATAAATGTAGAGCCATCGCTGTAATTGCTACGAATAGCTATAAAAGTTGTAACAATCTAAAGAATGTAACTATAATTGCATATAATTCACCACTAAATTCTTTACTAAAGTGCTTAGTAAAATAAATATCAAATTTATCCATTGCAACCGCTTTTCACTCATAAGTGAGGCCATCATTAAGTCTTGTTAGTAAGGAGTTACAGCGTATTGTTCGCTACAATGGAAGGAGGAGCTATGCTCCCGGCGCGGCCCCGTACTGCTATTTTGTATCACTCCAAATGTCTTGCATTGTCTTTGAACGTTTTATTGTCTCCCAAAATTTGGGGAGTTTCTTATGACAAACGATATTGTTATACGTAATATGGGAGAAGGTATCTTACGTGGAAGGAAGAATATTATAAGATGTTATCGTATAAATGACAATAGGCTTTTGCAAAATCAATGTATTTTTGCAAAACGAGAAAGCTGCGAATATTAATAATTATAGGGTGAATTACATTTTATTTCAATCATACTTTGTACTTATAAATAAGCTGTAGCAGAGAAGCCAACATAAATAAATAATTCAGTTTTTAACGCGCACTATGCTATACTCTTTTTAATGTTTACAGAAAAATGTAGCGTAAAGACTTAAAATTTCCTCCGCTCTCAAAAATACAAATTGATTAAAATTTAACGATGAAACCTTGAGTCGTACTTTCACGCCATCCCTGTAACTGATACGCCGGTGTATTTACAAATATCTCGTGATCTGCAATTTATCGACGCATCTCCAGAGCATCACGCGAACTGAACTGAATCTTTGAATTACCGCCTTATCTGATATCGTGCGGATTATTTTTGAATCAGTTTCTCAATGCTTTAGTTTATTGTGAACGAAAGTTAAGATCTATAGGCGTGGATGAGATACTTTCAGGTATCTACATATCAGTTAATTTGTATTTTTTTATTTGTCAAATATTAGGATTGCTATAATAGGTACCGGGTCCCATTTCATAATTGTAATATTATTGTATTATATCCGAATTCTGAAGATGAAAGAAGGCGGCGTATGTATGATTAAAAGGCGTATCAGTTTCCAATAAATGAATAGCAGCCTGCATGTACGTACAAATTGCAAAGATATAATATATTAAGTTTTAAATTACCATTTCCTATAATATTCTACGGTATTTGATATAGTAAGAAGCTAGCGTCTAAATTACGAAGAAAAACCATATCAAAGTGCCGGCATCGATAGAACATTGGATTACCGTAGATGGAGTGACAGCCAGTCGAGACGACTCGTCATATGCTTTAACCATCCGTTTAAATGGTCATAATTGGTCACTCGACTCCGAACTCCGCTAACGCAATAACCACGTAGATTTAAAGCGGCATCATTAATTATATAGAATAATCATTTTCCAGTTACGAACGTTCTTAATGATTTGTTGTAAATATTGTGTATATTTTGCGCTACTTGTTCGCAGGGGTAAAATAAAAATGCAAACAACTTGTCTCTACACGGAGTCCCTTGAAAGGCGTGCGTGACTGTATATTCAAAACTTATAACTCTGGTCCCTAGATGTTTAAGTACTCCTGGTGTCAGAGGCGATGAAGTGATAAAGATGTTTATTGATGATCTTCGGCTACATTAATTGCCAACGGCGGCGCTTGTGACTCGGCGAGGCACAGTCAACTCGAGCGCGAATGACAAAGATTCAAGTTTCGATATGCAGCGCGACGAGCGGTCGCCTTTGATCTCCCGTATTGACGAGCCGTCCACCAATCAAAATATCGGTGGGAATGTATTTTTTCTTACGTGTGAAATTATACTCAATTCGCATTCCTTCAGCCAACACACTTACCACATTGTCCACTAAAATGGATAGGCATAATACCTACCTACCGAGCTTGTTTATCGCTTCTGCTAGATATGACGTCTATGCGAAAAATTTTAAGACGTGCAAACGTATACGATAAACAAAGAACCACAAACGAGTTTATTGATACCCGCTAATAATAGCCATCGACGTTTTTTCGTTGTCGTCATAAATGTTGACACTGCAATATATGGCGGGGAATTCGGTAGCCACTCTAGGATTTTTATTTTAATAAAACGTCTCGAATACCAATAAGTATCGTGCCTTAAATGGAGTCGCGACTCGTGCTGAAGTGCGTTCGTTCGGTATTAATCTTGGCATTTCGATCAAGGTCAAGTTCGCTCGAAAAAGGATGCAATACAGATAGGAGCTTAATGAAGTGGGTTTTGCGATTCATAAATTAAAAAAATAAATATGTTGACGGGGCGCCTTATTGGTCGTTGTAATTAACATGGCGCACGAGTACCGCGGCGGCGCGGGCGCTACATGCAACGCGCGCTGCCGAGTGCCGCTCACTTGCGCCGTGACTCGTGACAGGTCACTCACACTCAGCGCGCGCTGGACACGCGGCCTTCGCGAAGGACGTCGCTTTGATACATTGCACCGGCCTTATCATCATAATTAGCATAATTAAAAATACTACATTGTTTTTATAGGGGCATGTATGAGACCATGACCACGTACCTAATTGATATTAATATCAATTTAAAAACATACGTTTATAATGATATATTTCGCTGAATATAAATGCAAGACAAGAAAATTATTTTGTAAGTATTATTTATGGCTCACATTAAGAATACACATTACACATGTTGCTTTTATTTTGCTTGATAATAATTAATTTTTGCTCGTTTTAAAGTCATGGAAAATATACAATCTAGGAAAAAAAACAGCGAATGTAGGATTTGAACACGTTCTAAAACTGTTGACTTTATTGCCCTACGAAACACTCACTGTCCTACCTCAACCCTTAAATAATTCCTCTTGCTATTTTCTTCTCTTAACAGGGGGCTCTTTAAAAAATATCTTCTATTATCAATCTTTAGATTTTTTATATATCGAATAAAATTATAACAAACATTTATAGTACAAAAATTGACATTGTTTTACAAACAAAAATATGTAATGTGAATGAACCTTGAATAAAACATCTCTAAATATAAAATCATTGAACTCAGTATTAATAATTAATGTATAGGTTTATTTTAATATCAATTACGTGGTTTACAGATAAACCTATAAACCACCCTCTAATTAGTGCTTAGCTTCTCCAGGTGCTATTTTTTACGGTGTAAAGTAATATCTATTGCATATATACGTCATGCCACTGCGCAATAAAATGTATTGAAAAATAGCATTGCCTTAATATAGCCAGCTAATGGTACTTTATGCATTTAGATATTAGTTAACATGTCCTCACAACAAACAGATGCAGAATATTCTCGTCTCCGCGTATTTATTTTAATTATGCACATTATAATTACCGATATTATATACCAAATACTTAGAAAAAGAAACTTGTATTTCAAGAAAATCGATCGCGGTCATTATTCTGTCTTCATACATACGAGCCATATTTTAATATGAGCCATCGGTGAAAATAATAAAAGTATGAAAAACAATTTGTATGTAGATGACGTGGAGCCGAGTAATAGATGTCTAAGCGTCACCTGCGTGGTGTCTAGTACAGGTCGTTTTTGCATATGTCCAACCACAGACCACTAATAGCCGTTTCAAATGTTTTAGATCTATGACAGTAAATCTAATAGAGACGTTATTTCTATAAATTCGCATAATAAATTGACTGGCGTATCTATGGGTTGTGTTCTTCTTCTAGATGCAGAAAGAGTTGCGCTCGCTAGAGTTAAAGCTCCTTGGCACATATTCTGAATAGACAATACAGTGTTATATGGTTTGATTAAAAGCTATACAGTATAGGTACAGATAAACAAATATTCACAAGCAGTTATTACTTCATAGACATTTGTTTAAGGTCCAATTATACTTTTCTCAGTAAGAGCAAGGAAGCTGCCATTACTTTTTGTAAAAAACTAGCGTTATTATACTTATCTAATAGAATACATATTCCTCCACTAATTATATACACACTCCATATGTGTCGTTAGTCCGGTAAAACTAGATCCTAACATTATACAGCATCTATTTTTTATAGCTCAAATGGGAATACGGGCAACGGGTCTGTAGGTGAGGCTAGTTGCATGCAGTCCTAATGCATGCAGGTAGTTAAAGAAACCCAGGATCGCCCGCATTCTTTGCTATGAATAGCTTAGGAGCTGGTCAATTTTGTTTTAGTGGCTTATGAAGTTTGTAAGATGATTTTTGTCACTTGATGCGAATCTATCTGTATACTGAGTAGTATTTCTAATTGTGTAATGAGTTATGAGGTTTATGTTTACGTAAAATTGTAATTATTTAAATATTGTAAAAACTTTCCTTCTTTTTGCTAAAAATGTGATACTTGGTGAAATTTTTAGATAATAAGTAGTGATGCAACGAATACTACTTTTACGAATACGAATACGAATATCAAACCTACTATTCGGCGAATACGAATACGAATACGAATATCTAGCCTTGGTAATAAAAGACTTATTTATTTAATGAATGTTTACTCTTCTAATAATTAAAATTTACAATAGGCAAATTTTTATTTAAAAAACATAAAAATTCGTAGATTTTCTGGTTTTAGGCGTTAGGTTTCCAGGCGTTGAAAAAAGTCTTTCCGAAGCGACTGTACATGGCTTCAGTGAAAAATATTGTTGGGCGAGTTTTTTCTGACTTGGAAATGGGACATCTTCTCGCCAAAAGGCCAGTGGATCAGCAGTCTCTGAACACGTCATATTTTTTCGCGCGATTTTTAAATTTGTAGTAAATAGAGTTGCGTAAAAAAATATTCGTTTTTAAAAATTCGTATATTCGCCGAATACGAATATTCGGTAAATGTCTACTATTCGGCGAATACGAATATTCGTATTCGTATTCGTTGCATCACTAATAATAAGATATTTTACTATCTATATTATGAAATTATGAAATAGGTAAATCAAATATTATTTTAGCATTAAGAATAGTATGCATATTTTTATGTCTTAACAATAGAAAAAAATATAAACACATATAAAACTAACAATTTTCGTTAGCTCTTATACTATCTGAACTTAATTTCGCCATAAACTGAATTAGAAACTGGTATTTTTAACCGTCTCAACCGTAGGTTAGACGGTCACAAAACGACATAACAAAGTAGGTTTATTAGTGTTTAATTAATTCCAGTTTTTTGTTTTATTTGCATATTTATTAGATGGAAAAAATATCGATTTTCTAATATACGAAAAATTTCCTAACAACGAGGCCCTTTAGAATATGCATGAGAACAAAATATCCCATAATTTCCATATGACAATCTGTGTTTTGTAAAACATTTCACATTACGTAAGTAGTCAGTCATTTAATCAATAACTTTTAAGTTATGTTAATTGTTATTTAACAATTCTTATCTGTCGATTTAATGTGGATCTAATACAGTCGAAGATTACACAGTTCTTAATCGTTTATTTTGGTAACTTTTTAGTTACAATATGTAAACATTTGTAAGCATTTTGTTGAAGTTTAATCATATAAAATTATATGATAATATATCGTTAGTAAACAAATAACATTTATGCTTATACTAACTGCTCCGCGCGGTTTCACCCTCGTGGCTCCACTCCTGTTGGTCGTAGCGTGATGATACCCTATAACCTAGCCTATAACCTTCCTCGATAAATGAGCTATCTAACACTGAAAGATTTTTTTTAAATCGGACCAGTAGTTCCTGAGATTAGCGCGTTCAAACAAACAAATAAACAAACTCTTCAGCTTTATAATATTAGTATAGATATGATCATACATCCTTAGTAAAAAAATAACATTTCTGCTTATATTAACCATAAATTAATTGTATCACTTGATACATGTCAAAGCTGCAAGTATGTCCGTCGTATGACTTGTTTTGCATTTATTTCTATCGTCAGTGAAGACATGAAAGTTAGAGGTAATGAACTGCCAGAGCACATGAACACCTGTGGGACATGTCTCTCAAATCTATTTGCATATGCATGCTAAATAAAACAACTCGATTACGTAAGTAATACATGATTGATATGATCTTTAATGCGATTAATGGATTATCCGTTTCAAGTGAATTGGAACAAATGAAATTACATTTTTCAGCAAATAGACGTACGAGTAAATTGTGTTTTGCAAATTGATTTTAATTGTTAATATTGTTGATGTTCTTAACCTAAATATAAAGAAAATAAATAACTTCCCTTTAACTCATTTATTGTAGAACAGTATCATAAAAAAATCTCACGAAAATCAATCTTGATAAACGTCAACAGAGTGCTTCCCTAGAAGAAAAAGTGTAGCAACATTTTGGCCGCGACGTAAAAAATATCAAAAGAAACATCTCTTTTATTCCCAGGAAATTAAGTTAGCCCATATAAAAGAGTTTGTTTAAAACATTAGAATGTTTTAAGATGTTATCGTTCAGTGTTTGGTGTCAAAATTCTCGCATCATGCCGAACACATTTGTGTTAGATGATATCGATCTTTCGCTTTGTATACCGAAACGCTTCGTAAACAAAATAGCGGGAGTCCATATAAATCATTTTTATACGAAAAAACTAACGTCCAAAACCTAATGGATTTCTTATAAATATGCTATATATATGTATTTGAAAAAAAAAAACAGATATAAAGCAGAATTACCTTCGATATCTGTTACAAATACTGCACATAATGAGAGAACTAATTAAATGAGCTGCTTTTCAATGCAGATCTGAATTTGTTAACTGGAAGCAGTAACTTCCGACATTGCTTCCTTAAACATTGTAAGTAAGTAATTACTAATTAGTTAACCATGCCATAATGAGCGCCTAGTAATACATGCACTAGCCCATTAAAGATGCGTTTTGAAGCTACATTGTAAGGCCATAACCTTCATGACCACCCTATTTATAAATCATTGCAGAAATCAAGGCTTACATATTTTAGTCACGGTATCCAGAGCTTTAATAGCATGCTGTGGTATTCATCAGTACTAAGTCGACGTTTTTCTTTTCTAATTTGATTAGACAAACTGATATTCTGTTTATTCAATGTCGAAAGTTTGACCCGCCAACGACATGTTGGTTGTTAGTTAAACCAACGCTACCTATAATAAAATGGAAACCGGCTCATTATTCAATTGATACATGCTGATGCAATTGATCCTAAATACTTCAAAGATGTTTATAAATACCTAATTTGTAATCAATATGTTTTATCGAAACATGAAATGTTAAGATTTATTAAAGGGCCTCAGGTAATCATTACATAAAGTACCAGTTACATATACATAAATGTATTTTAAAATGATTTATATATAACGCTGACAATTAATATTCTGTGGAAGTTTTCATTACTTTTTAATGAAACAGGAGCCCTTATCATGCGATCGCTAATTTTATGTTTTAATTTGCGCCTCGTTTCATCTATGTAGGTACGTGTAAATCTTTGTAACGGAAATTAGTAAAGCCGTTTTGTTCGTTGTCTAAAACATAATTTTTCTATGTCACTTTTCATTTAATAAATATTGACAACATTTGATGCAATTTTTTAACGAGTTTTTACTTTCATTTTTGTTCTGTTCATAACATGACAATATGATGACACGAAGCAAGATAAACTATGGCTGTCTGAAGATATCATTATTGCCACATTTTGTTTTACTAATATAAGTGATCTTCTCATTATTGATGATAATATTTATGAGCAGAGTAATGAATGGTGCTTCACGTCATCACGTGTGTTTAAATAAATATTTAGTCTGGTCATTGTGGTATTACTCTTTGTTAGATATAATGAACTTCTGTTGATTCATACCAGAGATTACTCTAGGAAGCTTTACCCCAAGGCATTCGTGTGAATTAGGGGTTGCTTACCATCACAACATACGTAATATATTTTATCTCTGTCCAATAACTATGAACAAAAAGAGATAGAAACGTACATTATGGTTTCTTGATTGATGGATAGAAAAAGAGCCGCAAGTAAAATTACGGTTAAATTAATTTTCACAAACTAACTCATCTATTGTTCATTAGTTATATTTTGTTTACTTTGGGAGCGGTTAGAGAACATTAAATTCCTTTGATTGATGATACTCAAAACGCTTCAAATAAACAAAAGTTTGCGACCTACAAATGATATTTAAGTAAGTAGTAACTATGAAGTAAGTAGACATACTCATAATTAAATTACACAACTTGTATTTGAATATAATTGTATCTTCGGTTATCCACCATTTCATATAATTAAATAAGTATTAAACATATCATATCTATATAATTACAGACGAGTGCTTGACTGAAGTAACAGTTTTAATATAAAATTAATTATTCACATCAGACTTGTGCCAACTTAGTTCGTACTGAAATATTTTAGTAATGACCGTTATTCATATCAAATTATTGCTATTAGTTTCGGATTAAGGCATAGTCAATCATTTTTTACCCTCGGAGACGAATTTTCAAACAAAAAACGGAGCCGGGTCTCTTTTTAATATAAAATCACTTTTACATAATCTGATTATCTATAATGACTACCTCGTTTTTATGCTGCTTTATGTGGGACATAAAATTTCTTCACTCTATCTTTTGGACAAACGCATCTTCAAAAGTTGCATTCAAAATATTTATCGTTATTTCTTTCTCTATCTATAAAATGAAACGAATCTTTTTATTTAAAGAAGCACATTCATAAAATTTATTAAGTATATAAGGGCCGATTTTTCAATCCTTGGTTATCCTTCCAATAAAGTATTACACGAACATTTTAAAATGTCACCTGTAATCTATCATATACGGGACAACTTATCTTCATATTATTAAAAGGGGGTCAAATTCCCTTAAGAGAAAAGGCAGACACGAAAAGAACAACAATTAAATTTTGGTCAACATTTCGAGTTTTTTCTTTTTGTAAATGAGATGGGGTGTAACATCCGTATTTACAATACACCTGCGTCCGGCGGTGTTTTGGACCTCACCATACAACAATAAATAATACTTCGATTATTATATCAATTAAATTATGAAATAATTTGAGAGCGTCGTAAATATTGCCGATAATGGTAGTATAAAGAAGCTTAATTGCATGTTTTTTTCTCGCTAGATTAAATTTATCGAAGAGTTAGCAATGTCAAGAAAGGAGTTTCCTTATTGGAGTCTTGGTAAAATAATTTGCGCAAGGCTATTCCAAGCTGGTTTCAGATTCGATTCCCGTTGGAAATTTATAAAAATTTGACTATGCCGGCGACCGATCATCTTTCTCTTTAGAAAAATTATCAGTGAAACATGTGAAAACTATATGCCTCATACCACACATGAAATTCACCTGTCTTTGCTTATTGGAAACTTTTAAGCATTTTTCTTTGACATTTCGACTTTTTTATATTAGGTATTACTACAAATTTGCAGATTTCTACTCATTTGATTAACCAAGTTTCAGTCGAAATTAATTTACTTCAAATTTCAGCCAGCATAAAGAACACACCTGAATTGAATGTACTCTATATTTTTTGTTTGTTTGTCTGCACAGATTTTGTTCAGAGCAAGAGTTGATTGTTTTCAAGATACACCTGTATCCGCTGACGTCCTGACAACGCCAGATTTATGCAAATGGCTAAATAAATTGACATTTATAAACATAGGTAAATTGCTTGCAACTGATAGTATGGAGACTTCATCAAAATGCCCTATTGGCAACCTCATTACTAACATTTTCAAATGCAAGTCACTTTTATTATGTACAACGCATTAAACACCGTACCAATGGAGGATGATATTATTACTTTTATTTGTTTGTTTCTAATTATATTAAATCTAGTATCACGTTTATTTGTGTCAGGAACGTGGTATGATTATGAGGGAATGAGTTAATCATATTTATAAAAAAATAAAGTTAAGAGGTTTAACATAAATTTTATCGTATTCAATACTTAAAAATGTTCAGCAATGAAAACCTCTTCATAAACTGTTCAATGTTTAATGGACATTTTGAATGGCCTCGTTTAATCCATCCAACACTCGTTTAAGATATTCTGCTGCATGAGCTACATAAACGATTTCAAAGCACCGGCTCGCAAAATTATTGAGTACAAATTCCAATACATTGCAGTTCTGAATGCTTAGCGAAGGCGGCATATTGGTAACTCAATCACGGTCATCAATAAAATCAAATTTCGAATGTGTGTTTGCTCAGAGGGCTACAAGATGGCGGTCTTTTAAACGGTGTTTAAAATTCTTTATTTCAAATCAGAAAAAAATAAACTCGGGCCATTCCAGAGAACTGCTGTCAGGTACCAAAAAATTTACCAAGAGCGTTTAAAATATAAGTATTTCTTATTAAATTGACCAGCTCGACCTGCTAATATTTCTGCATTATAACTGTGCACAGTTTGATATCCCTGGGGAATGCCGTGTATTTTATTAATCACAACATGATAACTTATTATTTATAAATTGTATTGGGCTCTCCATAGCGAGTTTTCCAGAAGCCGGCAAACTTCCACATTTAAACTTAGTATTTTTCAATTATTCTATACATATAAATATACTAGCATTCCACCCGCAGCTTCGCCCGCGCAGTCAAAGAAAAACCCGCATAATTACCGTTCCCGTGGGATTTCCGGGATAAAACCTGTCCTATTTCCCGGGGTAAAAAGTCGCCAATGTTCTCGGGTATCAAAATATCTCTATACCTATCAAATTTCATGCAAATTGGTTCAGTAGTTAAGGCGCGATTGAGTAACAGACAGACAGACAGAGTTACTTTCGTATTTATAATATTAGTATATAAATATATCGTTTAAAAGCTATTATTGTAATACAGAATGTTTTTTTTTTATTATGATTAATTATGAATTCAGTCAAAATATATGTAGATATTCTCGTATACATAAATACTTATTTAACAATTAACGCTTACCTCCATAGAAAGGTGACTGTTTTACTATAAGAAGCATTTTTGCAAAGATATCTAAGTCCATGACCATAACTCTCTCTATAACATAAAAAGACAAATGAGATAAAGATTGAGTTATTTAAATACTTAATGATGAGCGCTAAAATATAAATTGTCATACAATTAAAGCTCATATAAAACTAAATACTTACGTTACTTGTTGAAATTCAAGTAGCGTATCTTTTAATTACGTTTTTATTGATCTCGACATGCATCGTAATGAAGTCGAACAGTTTTATATATCTATACTAATATTATAAAGAGGAAAAGTTTGTAATTATGTATGTATGTATGTATGTATGTATGTATGGTTTTCACGCATAAACCTCTCAACCGATTTTGATGAAATTTGGCACAGACAATCTTTAGACCATGAGAAAGAACATAGGCTACCTTATATTGCGAAATATGTACTACGGGCGAAGCCAGGGCGGATCGCTAGTACTTTATAAGAGAGCTAAAGGTTTATACTTTATACATTAAGTTTTCGGAACGATTGTATGATGCGTCTCTGAGATATTCATCCAGATTGCAGTAGGGAGATCGTATTTTAACTTAATTGTAGTTGTCTCTTGGGCAATCAAGATGTGCTGGTATTAAGAAATAAATGCTGTGTAAGACCGCTCTTAATGGCAAATTATATGAGAAAAGTGATTGAACTGAATTAAAGTGCTCGATTTCATTATTATTAAGTCATTAGGTAATGACTCTGTGAATATGATATAGTATTAATAAGTAATATAAGGGGAACTTTAAAAGGTATTCTGTAAAAAACAAAAAACCGTAGCTACAAATGAATCTGTTTTAGAATTGCATTTAATATTAATTAATTTAATTGAACAAACAAAAATAGTCGTACTATTGTAACTAGGTTTTAATAGATTATTAATTTATTCTAATTTATAGTCTTCAAAAAATATTTTTTTTTATCTTGGTCACAATCAAGAGAGCTTTCCTGATTCGTATCTATTCCTTTTTTATAAAAATATAGTTTATGTATTTATTTTTGCGTCAATAATGCATGATTGGTAATTTTGGTTTTATCATCTTTTCGTGTCAATTTCAATGAAGGTTTCTCAATAACAATTACATATAACAATTTTAAAACAAATAATTGCAGTTAATTATATTAATTTCTGATTTTATATTCACCTTTCTATAAATTTTGATATTATTTCGTAATTTTTTTATGTCAAATTAGGTAATTAATTATAACACGAAAGTAAAATCAAAATTAACTCATGATTACATAAAATTGAGGCAAAAATTTATGTTAATTTATTAATCTTATGAATCGATCGGAATCGATGCGTTACATTTGAGATGTGGCTTGATTTGTTGATATAGATAATTGTAAACTATTTCAGAATATGCAAATAAGAAAATTTGAATATCTAAAACGAAACCACGTAAATAAGCGGCGGAATCCAACTGGACCGGTTACAAGATGAGAGGAGATTATGAATGCAGGTGTCAAAAAATTTGGTGAAAATATTATCACACCAATATGGATAACTAAGTTGTATCTCATTGTGTAAGTGCAATTATTGATTTCGTATGCTTGCCCAATATTGCGACTCTGTCAGCATTAGCGACGCTTGTTGGTGCCTTGATGTTGTTATCACGTTGGTTTTTATTATGTCTGATTCAAATTCGCTCCTTTGAACTGAAATGTAATGTGCTTTCTGTCATCGTGATTGATTCGTCTTTAAATAAAGTTTGGATTTGTTTCTTATGCGCTGCGTAGTTTGTAATCGTACAAGAAATGTGATTTGATTTCATTGTTTTCATTTGTAAATGTGCGGTATAGCACGTATGCATAGGTAATCTACATTTTAACTATATAATGACATGGAAATTGAATACAAAATTATTCTTATTAAACTGTAAGGAAAACGTATTTTCTGTGCCACTTTTTATTTGTTGCTCTATTTGGGAATATTTCAGAATTAAATTTTACTGTGGCCAGTCGTGCTATTAAAAATAACGTGTATTAATTTAATTCTGCTGAAGACGCCTCAGCCCTATCTATTGTAAATGCATGGACCATCAACATTATATAACCAGGGTGATCTATTCAAATTATAATTTTACAATGACAAATTGTATGCAAAGTGAAATTGGCTAAAGGCTTGTAATGCTTTAACGTCTCCGATGACATGATAGCTGTATATTGATGGCGTCCGTTTATATTAACAGGCGTCGGTGTCAAATCGCTGTGTACACACCATTGGCCAGGACATAGTGATTTTCGCGATGTGCGCGATAGGGCGTCGAGAGCTTTGATTGAACGGACGAATGTTCATTAGCGCTCGTGGGAATTAACGATGCAACTATGTAGGCTTCAAAGTTCAAACTATATGCATAAGGTAATTATACTATGTGTTGATGTTTTGTGTATAAAGTATTTAATGATTCGCAGAATTAAATTATATGTTTATAAGATATAAAGTACATAAATAATAAATCCTTTTCCTGAATATGTCCTATATGTTTAAACTTTTAAACTATGTTCCAAGTTAATAGGATGATTACATTTGCAAATGGTCTGTTATATTATTAATCTGTATTCAGTAATTTTACAAGTACCTACGTAGACGGACGTGTGGAACCGTAAAATTATTATAAAATTAAAAAGTTATAAAGTTTTCTCTATAGAACGCAATAAACTGAAATATTTACGAAGTGAACGCAGTAAAACAAAATGCGTTAATGATTTAATTAAATTAAACTTCTTATTAGATACATAAATCTAATATGTGGCTTCTAACTCAACAGGTAATATATTATCTTGAGCATCTCTGTCATCGGTCAACGTCGTCGTAAAACTGTTGACGCACCATCGATACGCTTTTGACGAATTGCCCCTTAGTATCTTTTGTTGGTCGCACATTACTGCGTTTTATCTTCAAGTCCATCACCGCATTGACAAATTATTTAAATTGTTATGTCATTAAAACGGAGATGTTGACGTTTATTGTATGTAGTTGTAAAAAGATGAGATATTGTGCATCTTTACAAATATGGTACGGGCTTTATTAATATTTAAGTGCTTTGAGGGTGGTAGCCACACTAAGATATCAAAAGTAGGTTTTGTTAGTAGGTTTCTTAGTGCTAATTAGACGTCTAAAGGGCTAAATAATGTTGAACTTCCAAATATCCTGTTAGAACATAGTTTACAATTGTAATTTTTTTATTAGTTGAAATACGGGAGATAAAATTTGTACATGTCATAAAAGATTGCATAAAATTGCGATTTTTATTTAGAGAACAACTCTATCGTCTTAATTATACATTTCGTCGAAAATTTTCAGCGTTCATTATAATAAAATACCTTTTCGTAATAACAGCATGAGATCTCAGGCACGAAGCACGCAGCGGCTTCTGGTAAAACTTTATGAGCGGTACACCGTACAAGTGAAATAATAAAACAATTTATATCAAGTTAATTGGCTGTTACTCCGTCACGGACCTTCTCAGTAGTTAGTACTTTGTAACAATTACTCGCTGAATGTATTCAGAGCAATCGATATAAAAACATTGTGATAAACTTAAGGTTGATTATACTGCAATTTACCCGAGATGGAAAAGTGGTTTTATAAATATTTATTGTTCTTTATACTCGACAAAATTATACGGTAGGCGGTGAAACTTTTTACATATCGCAAAATTACAATAGAACATCTTGTTGTAAACGGTCTTTAACTAGACAACTCGTGCTACAGCGGTACAGGGTAAATTTAGCTACGCAATTACAATGTTAATTGTATTCTCTTCGTCAACATTGTATTAGAATCAATTACTTTACTTACCACAATAAAATACCATGTTAATTGGAGATATCTGGAAACTGTAATCTGATCTCTATACATAAAACATAATCTCAACTTCGCAAAGATACCAATAAAATTTCATTAATCATTTCGACCATTCGACCATCTCAAAACCATAATCCTCTCATATATTCCGTAACAATATAGCTTAATCGTTTACAACACCATTCTCATAAAAGCACATTTCCCACAACGTTAACACGTATAATAGCTTTCATTCACGTAACTCATAAGAATAAGATGAGAGTAATATGTAAGCGATTAAATGTTTACAGCCCACGCGATGTTTGGAGTTTAGATGAGGAGCTACGGGCGGTCGCCCATCCATCGGTGTGGACAACAGATCTAATGCATTTATTGGGAGCTATATTGTCGAACTACTCTTCAAGTAGGTACGTAATAAACATATAGATGTTCACAGGTTCACAGGTTGCTGCTTACATGAGGTGTTTAAATAACGGTAAAGATTTGTACACCATGTAAGTTCTACCTCTTCAGCTAACGATAAGTTTAGATTAGAAAATAAGATGGAATCTTGCAGGGAAGTGAAGTGCTTATAGATGATGATCATTGTACGACGGCATAGAGTATGTTCTCTTAATGTACCACTGTTGCGAAAGTAGAGTAATTTTTTGATGTTACAGTTACATATTACATATTAGAGCTACGTATTATTACAGGATGGATGAAAATTTGAATATATATACTGACTACTAACAGTTTAAACTATAGAGTATAAATAGAATGGAGAAATTTCAAAGTACCTAGACGTGAGAACACAAATATAACGACCTTTTTGATAAATTTAATTGAAGGTTTACTTTATATTCCAAACAAGTGAAATAACGATTTGAATCCGACCTTCTCGCGAGTTCCAACTGTCAAATTGGAACTGTCAAATTTAAAATTCTAAGTACACATCATGTATTCGTAGAGGTGCAGTAAACAATTTTGCCTGTAGAATTTTTTTATTAAAACTTGCTTATCATCTCATAAACATGTTCTTTTATTTACCTATAATATAATATAATTCTTATGAACATGTGCTAATTTTTTGTCTAACATAAAAATTATTATTTTGTACACACGTTTGTACACATTATTTTCCTATTTTCTGTACTTTATGTGTCTCTATGTCATTTGTGTATGCAATAAATAATTATATAAAATAAATAAAATTAAATATTATTCAATTTTCAATTAATAAAGTCTATTGTAGGGTTAGACATTTAATGTATATTTAAACCAATAGGTACTTATCATAACTAGAATATAATTTCTAATAATTTTAATTGCCATTTGCCGTATTTATGTAGGTAACGTAGCTTACAACCCACGCGTTAAAATCACTCTATGTAAAATGAGTGTACCCAGTATGTAAAAAACAAATGCGTCGAACCCGCACTTGTTTCTAGAATATTGTTAGCGACACAATTTGCATGGTACTCGTTAACACAGCGCATTGAATGACAGACGTCGGTCGCTGATCCGAGACGGTGTCGTCTACGAGACATCGTAGCATGTCATTGTAAGGACGCGCTCACTATATTCCTACATAGAGTAGGATGATTTTATTTTTCATTTCAATTGCAATATTTTTATAAAGCATTTGAATACTATAAAAATTAGTATTAAATATATTTTTTATTGTTATTACATTAATTATATGATTACATAATTCTGCTTAATCTAATTTAATAGTTTTTCATTTTACTTTGAAAGATTTATAATACATAACTTTAACAGTTTTATAAAGAACATATAATAATGTAAAATGTTTTCAATTTAACAGCGGGCATGAGTGTTCATTAGAAGTCAGGTTGCTTTACCAAATAACCCTCTAATCAATTCTAAAAAGATTTCATATAATCATCGTAAACACAGCCTTACTTCTTAAATACAGCGTCCAAACACAGATCGAGATAAATAATAATCCCCTTATTTAGCAATAATTGCAAAGTTTACACGTAAGGTGTCCCTCGTTTGAATATCCGAAACAACATCTTATTACCATACCTAACATAAAACATTTATATTAAGTACGTCTCGTATGAAAAAGCTCTATTTCTACTCCTAGAAAGTTTCCTTATTATTATTTAATCTATGAATAAGAAACGTGCCTTGTTTCACACAACTTGAAAGTAAGTCTTTATTTAAAACATGTATTTGCAATATAACAACATCTACCTTTTAAAACACAATATTAGCATAAGCATGGTATTCGGTTGTGTAATTCAAGGCAAATTTCATAATAGAAGGCAAAGCGGTTTAGTGGTCTAAACGATTTCCATACAGTAATTACCAGATCCCACCTGTCACTATTAGATCATAAATAAAATATGTAAATAAATCAATCAAACGCAGAAGCGGAAAGTTTCGCAGTAAAACCAAATTTAATCGCTCACCAAACGTTGCGTTTCGAATCGATTTTCAATTCGTTGGAGCAGTTTTCATTCCGATAGTATCAATCGGGCAATCGAGAAGTTTGATTGAATGTAATGTCATTTACGACTCGTTATCCACGCTTGGGGCGCGAAGCTGTCTGGGCGCCATTTCTTCGGCGGCCAATAAACATTTCATTGCATGCTCCAACCTCTCTGACCGCTCCCTATTAGGCCTGCACTGTTCAACGTGTACATTACCGTTGTTTTTGGCACGTTTATTAGCACTGAAAATTATCTGTGAAGGGAAAATGAACTTACCTATTAAAGCTATGATATTTTTCTTTATCATTTGCTTGATAAATCTATATAAATAAAAGAAAATATTGTATTTTAAGTTGTGATGATTTACAAATTTAAATTTTTTATCATCTTCTAAACCAAAATATTTTCAGATGATATAATAAAGGCTGTAATTTAAAAGTAAAATAAAACGCTATCTTAAAGTACCATGAGAATCAAATCATTTAGCCGTTTCGTTAAATAAAGCCGGTGAAAGGTTAATACTGAGTTTTATGATCCAATTTGATCGGCAACTTTTATAGGCAGTTCTCAAAAAGTCACAATCACGCGCTCTCAATTAAATTAGAATACAGCTCTTTTCTTGTACTTTCATACACATGTAGAAACCAATCATTATAAAACTCATAATTGCTAAAATGCTGACGCTTTGTTTTCGCCAAGGTTTCTTTTATTCCACAGGGTTCCAATCTCCAGTGCAATCTATGTATCATAAACTTCCACATCCTAACAGAATTACACACTCATTAGTTCTAGAGAATGTTTGTTTAGTTTTTATCAGAGCCGGCGCCGAAACTGACCTTAAAACTAACAGAATTAGTCACAGTCATAATATCATTGGGGGTTTATTGGATCAGAGAGTTACCGCCGGAACTTATCGAATGGTAATTTCATGTTTAATTATGTATCAGTAGCGGCCATTGCGACCTCGCTCGATGGCGACAAGATGAATTCGAGTAATTAAGGATCGGTTACGATGCGACACCCGACGTGACGTTGTTCCTCTTCGTCGACATATGAATAAGTGAGTACTGATTGCAATTTTAATGGGCGTTAATGGGCGGAACAATAATGAACTCGTCGCCGCTGTAGATTTTATCATTTCTATGAGCTGATAAGAAGTTGATCGCCGGCAGTCTCAAAGGCAAATTGCAGACAGAGCTGATAGTGCAATACGGTGGTCCGTAGTAGAACATGTCCAATGATACGGCTGAAAAATTGATACGGTTTTATTGCATGTTTTAGACTCGTGTCGATTATTTGTTTCCAATTATTTAAATCGAAACGCTTTGTCGCTTTAAATTATCTAAATTGATTTAACCCATTAATTTAATAAAATTACCCGATAATAATAAAAATAGCTACGTGTGGTCAAACGATTAAAGTTGAATCACAAAACGTAGGTAGACCGTTCTGTATGACTATTGAATTAACTTGCATCGATTTGTTTTCTTAAATAATATTATAACAGTCAGGGGGATATTTTCTCCATTACCACAATTATTAAGCATATTCAAATTATCTATGCACCAGCTGTGTCAGAATTAAAATTGTATATTAATTCAATAGTTCTATAATACTTTCAATAATTTAATAAGTTTACTCTGATTATGTAAGCATTTATAAGTGTGTATAATATAGAACAAAATGTATGAATAAAATATATTCATGTAAATCAAAAATGTGTTCTTTAGGAAGTGGACAAGGGACATTACTCAGTTGAATGTCCGGAAATATAAAATATTAGGGGATGTCATGAGGAAGTTAATGTTATGACAAATTGCCTTAATAATACTTTTATTCACATCGTCTATGACAATTAATTGATTATATGCTTGCTTAATTCGCGAAACAAAATCTACACTGATGTTGATAGTTTGTCATATTGTTCAATGTAGTATAAAAATTTGAGAAGTGAGAAAATATCAACTATTTCTATTTTTTCTACTGTGACGCTCTGACAGCGCCATGAGTGGCCATGACGACGTCACCGGTAACGTACCCACTATCCACGCATTTATTATGGAAATGTTGAAATTGGCGACGTTGCCAAACCGCCAATTTAGGGTTAGGTACATTTAAAATATTAATTGCTTGAAGACGTAACCAAGGACGTAGTCTGGCGCCTTGATGAGGCAGAACTGTTAGTAAATGGATTTTGTGTTATAAGTACTAAATAATTTATAACATATTTATTTATTGGATTATTTACTCTTTTATACAACTATAATATAGTATAGCCTATAATATATAGTATAGCCTATAATATAGTATAGCCTAATATATACTGATATATTATATTATATCTACAAAAAATAAAGCCAAAAACAGTACAGTGTATTTGGCGGCCTCATAATTTAGTAGTGATCTTTTTCATTAATAAAATAAAATTACAACCTATATGTATCTACCAAAAAACTTTGTTTATTCAATGTAGATATTGATCGTTCATTATCTATTACGTGGTTAGCTGATAAATCTGCCATGGGAAAATATGTCAAAAACGAAGTGTGAAAGGCTAATGGTTGTCACCAATGGGGTTAGCTAATGACTGCAGGAACTGTATATCCGTTACTGACCTTTGCAATCGGTCATGGGTCAGTATTGTGATTTAATGACAGCGCCGTGTGAAAGGTGATGAATGTTCGCACGGTGATTATTTAAAAGTAAACAATTGACAAAATTGAAATTGTTATTATTCGAGAAAAGCCTATTGATATGGTATTTGTTAACCCACATGTAGCTTGTAGCTATAATATGTGTATTTTAGATTTGTGACGTCCATATTTTAAGCATTTGACTTTTATTGTTATTCCTTACATTATTAATATATAATGTAAGTATAATACAAGATATTCGTTTTAAGGTCTACAAATATGAGAAATTTCAAAATTTATTCATCAAAACAATCATATATCTACTTCTAAATTAATTTTATTAATATTAATTATAGACTAATCGCAATATGTATTCCATAAACCTATTTCATAACAAAACTATTTATTTGTATGTAAAGCTCAGAAATGAATCAACTACTTAATTCGAATTATACTATGCACTCCTTGTCATTTTTGATATGACTAACATTTCCACGCTTTCCCACACCATCAGCAACCTAATTACAATTTCCAGATCCCCAGATACCGTGTACAGTTAGTAGAACGTGTTCCAACAATCGAACAATTTCATTTCATTATGAGGTACATGTAGGGACCGTGAATTATTCTAATTAGTTGCGTTTCCAATTAGTAAGAAGCTGTATCGATACGCCGCGCATCGCGCACGGTGGTTAACATAAATTGCGCAGATAAAATTTAAGCCTTTTAATGAACTTAACGAGCTTTATAAATTGTAATCTCGCCGTTTTCGGTTCGGGTGTTTGTTTCTCGCATTTCCTTATAGGTAAAGTTTACGCTAGGAGTCGTACGATTGTTGTGTCCTATGTCCTTTGTGGGGCACGTTTGTTATAGACATTTTAATTACATTGT